>NW_017731351.1:968646-970786 GCF_001890085.2 Hipposideros armiger
CTCTCTCTTTCCCTCTGTCTTGCCCTCTCCCTCTCTCTCTCTCTCTCTCTCTCTCTCTCTCTCTCTCTCTCTCTCTCTCTCTCTCTCTCTCTCTCCCTTCCTCACTCTCTTCCCCACTCCTTCTTTACATACCTCATATATGTTAATCTCATCTCCCAAGCCTTAATCTCTAATAAATGCTTTTTATAAAAATATATTTTTTCAGCTGAGGCTCAAAATACAACACAGCAACATTAACACTGAAATTAGGATTCAAATTCAAGGACTATTCTCCTACAAAATCACCATTATATTATCTACCCTGTTTATTATATTTTGAAGTCGTAATGTTAAAATACGTAAGGTACAAATATTGGAGTAAATCAATATCTGATCACTTTTAAGTATACAAGCTATGCCAATGGTAACTATAGAAGATGAAAAATATAGAATGAGTACCATAAGCATTGGGTTAAATACACAAGAAAAATATAGCAAAAAAAAAAAAATCAGTGTTTTCTAAACTCATGCAATCTACCTGCCTTCAGAAGCATTGTTTCCCTTGTTTATTACCTGCTTATTTCCATTTTTTCCTGTTTGTTTTGATCTAATATTTTGTGAAAACCCTTTTTTGAAACATTTGATAAGAAACTGATTGTAGTTTAACATTATAGAATGACTACTCTTCCTCAAAGAATACACTTTTTTTTAATACTCAAGCTAACCTTACAATAATCTGGGTAACCTAACTTTTAAAAAGCAGAATATTATTTGCTAGTGGATGAATTTAAAAGATCACTTATTTTTTGCATAAAGAATTTTAATGCATATTTATTATTATAATCTGAGGTCCCTCATGCATTATTTAATTTCATTAGAGATAATAGGTAAATTGATACTCAGGACACTTTCTTTCATTCCACTTCTGTCTCTATGCTGACATGGAGGAAATACAATCAGCTTAAAATCAGACAAGCATTATGAAATAAATTGTCTTTTGTTTTAGACTTAGAGGACCCTTTCCAGATCCTTTTCTGTACTGAAATGCAGTAGCATTACTGACACTTTTTTTTAAAAGGACATTTCAAATAACATCCTAGTGAGGAAAAGAAAATATTATACATTTTAAAAAAATTATTAAAGTGGTCCTATATTTTGAATTTTTCTCTTGATCATCTTATATAAAATATTATTAACATTCAGTATTATTTATAAAAATTCAGGCAATATATAAGCTTGTGGTTTTATTGTTCAGGTCCTGCTTAAGAGAGAAACATTTTAACTTTAAAAGTGTACTACTTTTTGAGATAATAAAGATTAATGCTGATTCAAGAAACAAGTAACAATGACAAAAACAAAGCCAAACAAACTCTAAGGTTTAAAGCTGCAGCCTATTCTATTCTATCAGTGTCTTCAAAGAAGAAATAACATTACTCAGGGTAAAGCAAATGGTTGTATAAGAACAGAAATTTTATAAATGGACAGTCACCATATCCATAATTCTATTAAGATTCATTAAAATGATAGACAAAGATAAAATACACTGTTATCTTTTAATTTTTAGGTACAATTAAAGGTGATTTAGGAAATTTATTGCAAAAGAATTAAATGACATAATTCTTGCAGGAAATCTTGGATGGTATCTGTACAATCTAGAAGTAGAAGCATAATGCTTAGAAATTAAAAAATGTGTGTGTACACACAGAAATATAGCTTATATAATTACAGTAGTATAAATATAATTTTGATTAAAATTATATAGTATATGATAAGGAGCTAAACATTACACAGAAAGAACACGGATAAAAGTTGTTTAATAATTTAATAAATACAGTAGGCAATAGATAATGGTTGGCACTTCACACTGATACAAATTCAAATGGACAGCAGATACATAAAAAGATTCAAATTTTCACTTAGCTGTTGAAATGCTAACTTTGCAGAAGTTTATTGTTATGAATCTGTATAAATTGAAAAATTTCAACAAAGCAAATTCAACAACATACTGGGTCGCTGGGAAAGTCATGACACATTTTTGCATTGAAAAACAGAAAAATATGTGATGAGTTTTCTGACGACCCAATAAAATAAATAAGCCCACTTTCATATACATATTCATTTGTATGTATTCATATATATATATATATATATATATATGTAT
>NW_017731351.1:971613-979066 GCF_001890085.2 Hipposideros armiger
ACACACACACACACACACACACACACACACACACACACATATATATATATATATATATATATATATATATATATATAATCTGTGTGTTTATGCCTGTTTATTGCTAAATTGCTGAAAGGCAAATAAGGGAATTATTTACAAATTGGCCCATTCACACCGTGGATACTACGTAGCATTTATAAGAATGAAATAAAGCTCCACAAGTTGACAGACAGATGTATTTCCAGATGGTACTGTGGAGTGTAAAAACAACATGCAAAATAGTATTTATATATAATCCTTTTTTCCAATAAATGATCTAGAAATATGTGTGTGTGTGTGTGTGTGTGTGTGTGTGTGTGTGTGTGTACGTGTAATTTTAGGAGCATGGAGAAAAAAATGGCTGTTCTCATTACAGGAATTTAACATAAAATTCCTAAATGTGTCTAGTGTGTTAGGAAATGGAACAGGGTAAAATAAAAGGGTTAATGAAAACCTGTCATTGAAATATTACCATATGAATATGTTTATGATTTTATATAAAATATATACCAATGTGGGCATTCGTATGTCTAAAGAAATACATAAACAAATTCTTAAACAGCATTGATTCTGTGGTTCTGGCCTCTCACGTGGGAAATGACGACCAGGATCCAGGCACAATTCCTTTGGACAGCATGGACGCAAGAGGAAAAGAATTCATTTCTTTTATTTTTAAGAGCATACTGAGGTATAAACTACATACTACAAAATTCACCCTGTGAAGTGCATGATTCAGTGGTTTGGAGCATATTGCAGTTATACACCCATCATCATAACCTAATTTTCTCATCTTTAGTTCCTCCATAAAGAAATCTTGTACCTTGTAGCAGATATTCCCAATGCACTCCCCACTCCTGCTATCCTACCTCTAGGCCTAGGAAACTATTATATGGATCTACTTTCTCTATAGACTTTTCTCATTCTTTACATTTCACATAAATGGCATCATGAAACACGTGCTTAGCTTCCTTCATTTAGCATAATGAATTGTAGGATGGCAACATGTATCAATGCGCCATTCCATTCCATGCCAAATAATATTCTGTGTGTGGTTAGACCACATATTGCTTATCCATTCATTTGTTGATGGACATTTGGCTTTTTCCCACTTTTTGACGATTATGTATGATGCTGCTATGAACACTCATGTAAAAGTTTTTTTGTGGATATATATTTTTATTTATCCTGGGCAGATACCAAGATAGGTGTAGAATTGCCAGGTGATATGGTACCACTATATTGAAGAACTGCCAATCTGTTTCCAAAGTGGTTGTATAATTTAACACTCCTGCCAGTAACATAGAAAGAGTTCCCATTCCTCCATATGCTTGACAGCACTTGTTATTTCTGTCTGTGTCTAGGAAACACCATCAAGCCTGCCCAGATTTGTGATCTACAGAACTGTGTGATTCTAAATGTGCATTGTTTTAATTTCCTAAATGTGTGACATATTTTAATGCAACAATTAAAAATAATAAAATGCTCTATCCATTTAGCTACCCCATGCCTTTAAAAAATAATTTAAAAAATAAAAATAATAATAATAAAATCCTCAACACAGGACTGTGAGTAGTCAGCGAGGAGCAACCTGCCACTCATTCAACACTTTGCTTAAAAATCTCAGAAAGGGCTGGCCGAGTGGCACATTGGTTAAGAGTTGGCTTGGGACACCAGCTCTGAGCAGCAGGGCCCTGGTTCGGATCCCACATGAGGGCCAGTGACACTGCGCCCTCTACAGCTAAGATGGTGAACAACAGCTCGACCTGGAGCTGGGCTGCTGTGAGTCGCCGGCAACGGCGTAGGCTGCAGTGGGGCTGGGGGCATCTGGCATGTGCTTTTGTGAGCTGCCGTGAGCCGCCGCGAGTGGCCGTCCAGTGGCCAATGAGTGACTGCCTCACCCGGGAAGAACACAATGATAATACCAATGTGGGTCAGTGAAGCGACGTCCTCCACAACTACATTGAAGAACAAAAGGACAGCAACTTGTCTGTTCCCCTTCCCTGATGCCCCAATGCTGCCCCCCCACCCAATTCCCCAATAAAACCTTAAAAAAAAAAACTCAGCTAAATATTCAAGTTTATCACTCACAAAGCTTCCCGTCAGAAAACACTAGAACAGGGTTCAGCCAAGTTCTTTGCCACTAACAACAAGAATCACCTTCCTCCAGGTTCCAATCACATGTTCCTCTCTTCTGTCTTAGAACTTGCCACAACCATCCGGAACATCCAGGTTTCCAGCATGTACTTCAGGGCTCTCCCAGCCTCTGCAGTTTCCAGTACCAAAGCCACTGCACATGGTTAGGGATTGGCTATGGCAGACCTCTACTCCCAGCACCAAAATCTAAGTCAACTAGGGCTGCCATAACAAATACCACAGACTGGGTGACATAAACACAGGAATTATTTTCTCAGAAGCTAGAAGTCTGAGACCATGAGATCAGGGTGCCAGTCTGCTCAGGTTCTGATGAGATCTCCCATCCTGCTGCCTTGCAGAGGCTAGCTTCTCACGATGTCCTCACATGAGGGAGAGGGAGAGAAGAAGAAGGGTGGAGGGAGAGGGGGAGGGAGAGAGAGCCTCTGGTGTTTCTCATTATAAAGACACTAATCCCATCATGAGAGCTCCAAACTCATAACTTCATCTAAACTTAATTATTTCCCAAAGGCTTCATCTCCAAATACATGACTTGGGAGAGTAAGGTTTTAACATATGAATGGGGTGGGGGGGCATACAATTCAGCCCACAGCACTTGTCAGGACAATATCTTCTCCAAAATGACTTAATTCCTTATTGAGTTGCTTAATCGTTTCATTTACTTTCTAGCCCATATTCCATTTTTATTCTTATTCTCTGGATTCTATTTTGTTGTATTCATCCCCAATGGTAAGCTTTTTTCCTTAACTTATATTTGTAAGAATAGCATGTTAGAAAAAAAGAGCAGAAAATATATACATGTGTCCTCCCTAGTGAAAAGACGTCAATTCAAATCAATGAATAAATAGTGTCCTGGATTATTCGAGGGCATCACAACGTAGAAACATATCTATACTATCAAGTTGTTAGAGTTGAGTAAGAGAGGGAGATAACACATGTACACACACACAAAAACAAGTAAATGCTACAGAAGAGAAAGAAAGAAATGGCTATGCAAGCATAGACACGGGAAAAGTTAATTATGGCTGGGAAAAACAGAAAAATATAGTGAATTGAATCTTAAATATTCTGAAAAAAAAAACTCTGCTCCGTTTTCCCTGTCTGTCCTTCTCTTTCTGTCCAGGAGCTCTTAGCCTGTGCCTAAGCTTATATCTCTGCTGCTGTCTCTGCCCGTTACATGGGTGGCATGCCCCACGCTTGTCACCCTGGAACCTGACACACAGACCTATAGGAACCCACAGGGGTGAAGACTGAAAGCATCCTTGAGAACAGGAGAGAATTCACCCTGGAACAAGCTAGACAAGACACAGGAACTGGAGCGAGTCCCCAGCCCCGGCCAGAGGAAGGATGCTTCAGTTTTTATGCAAAAATTGAGATGGTCAGTCTTCCTGTGTGTGTGTGTGTGTGGGGGGGTGTTGACCACAGGAGTATGGCAGTCTCAGCAAAGTGCTCGATTCAAAAATCCTCGGGAGTCACACATTAAACTAAAAAAGAGCAGGAAACACAAACTGATTCACCCTGGGAAATAATTTTCTTCACTATTTTAACTTCCTCATTATGTGTATTATATAATTGAATTTTCTCACTTTAAGATTTTGATGAAAATAAGACAATGACAGTGAAATTATATAAGACAGATATCTTTAAAAAAACTTTTAGGATTAAAATGAAATATAGATTTTTTTTTCCCCTCAGAGAATGGATTATGCTCAAAGACATTTTGATGATCAGGCCACAAAATTACAGGCTATTTGGAATTCAAAGGGGTTTCATAAACTGTAAGCAGGGTGAAAAGAAAAATGTGTAAATTTAAAGTAAAAGTGATGACAGCGTAATCAGATTATCTAGGAGAAGGACAGTGTAAGTTTGCTTGAGTAACACAATGAAGAGAACATGCGAAGGACAAAAGTTCAGAGAAAAAATGCATCCAACACATTATAGGAATGTGTCTACTTCACATTGCAAAGAACAATACAAATCTGACAGAACAGTTTCTGGTTTTTTTAAAGCTAGTTTTACCAATCTAAAAATATAAATGCATATCCACTTTTAGAGGATTATGAAGCACCTAATTTATATATATAAAAAAAATTATACTAGCTGCACATGAGATTAAGAATATTCAAAACTTTTGAGCAGACCTATATCATGTAAGCAATTTAAAGATAAATTAATGCCAGCCACCAAAGAGTACCCCTTCTTTGTTCTGTCAGTATTCTAACTCCTTCAAGGACTTTTTGTTAGTTATTGTCATACGATTGATCTTTTGCAATGGGATTGCTGCTAATGAACTCATTCTTGTTTTAAGAATCCTTTTTATGCTTATTTGTGAAAAATGGATTCTGCATTTCTTTCTGTTTCCCTGAAATCAAGGGGATGTTAAATCAATGGCTACTTATACAATATAATAAATTACCAGTGGTGATAAAAGCACATACATATTAATTTTAGAGATCCAAAATACATGCTTCAAGGGTATCTCTTAGATAAGTTAAAAATATGAGCAAACATACATTAAACACTAAATTATATAATAATTACCATATTATAGTAATAATTTTAGGCACATAAAAACATGTTTTCTTTTCCTAGTAGTGTTCAAACCAATACGCATATTTTAAATGATAGAAGTCTAAATTTTGTTCAAAAATAATAATAGTATGAAACATACGACATCACATACTAAACGTGATAATACCCATAAAGTTAACATTTAAAATAAAAACAAAATATACCATGGAAATTATTGTTAGTTTAACATTGCAGTGAACCAATCTAAATCAAAAATAACTTTAATACTGAGGGAGAAAGTCTTCCACTTCTCTTAATTATGTAGGCAATTAAAAAATCTTGCCTGTCTTCAAGTAGTTAAAAATTAATGGGTTTCCAAGATTAACAAAAAAACAGATCAGTATATGCATTAAGTGGTGATTCTTTTCCATTTGGCTGAGACTTTTAGCAGTATACAGAAAAAAATTCCCTTGTGCTGACAATATTATATTAGAAATAAATTTAGAAACATATTCACATTTTCATCTTACTCAGGGAACTATTCTAACTTCATCTTGTGTTTTTTAAGAGCACATGATCCACTTCTTTGGCAAATAAATTACTCTACACTTAAAATGTGTACTTGGAAGAATAGTGTATAAAAAATATAAATAATTAAGTAAGTAAAGTTTGAACATGTCATACAAAGTGGTATTCCTAATTTGTTATTCTTGAAGTTAGACTTGCCAAGCAATTGCAAATAATTCTAATTACAGAGTTGATTCCCATTTCGATCTTCTATTTCTTAGTTAATATCCTCATAAATAATTCTAATCTGATTCAGAGTGTGTACCAGTTCTTTATCAATGCTGGATAATCTTTCATTGACATCTTAATTTCTGATATTAGTTCAATTGTTTATTTAGTCAATAATTATTTACTTAGTGCTCAGTACACATCAGGAAACTTCTGAGCACTGGAGACACGCCAGTGAGTAGAACAGATGTCCAGCTCCCAGCGGGTCTCCATTCCAGGGGAAGGAGACAACCAACTGGAGGTGACAAATGCCTTAATGAAAATAAGAGTCCCAGGCCCCAGGAAAACAAAGGCAGGGTGAGTAGCCAGATTCTCCAGCCTTAGGGGACACTGCACAAAGACCCTGTTTGAGCTTCACGTCACCCAGACTGGCAGAGCTGAGATGTGAAAAGATGGCTAGGACCAAGAAGAAAGAAACAGGGGCTGTTAATGGTAGCCATGCAGCGGGACCAATGGTCGTTCTCAGAGCCTGCTCTGCAGGCACATAGCAGGCTGTGCCACTGAAAAAGGAGCCAATGGCCAGCACAGCTGCCGTGGATCCCCGGCAGATGTCACCAGCTTTTGTCTCACAGGTAGTCTGTTGGCAGACTTATGGTACAACAAGATAATGGATGCATCTCTGGAGTCACATGAGGAGAAGCAAGGGAGAAAGGCGTAGGGAGTTTACTTAAATAAATGCTATTCGACAACATCCCAAACATCGGCAGAGGTTTGGACATTCAAGTTCTTGAAGATAATGGGTCACCCTAAAATTTCCATCTAGGATAATCTTCTCTAAAACACAGAGAAAAAAAAATCCGAAAACAAAGACAAACAAAGAGAGGATTTTAAAAGCTGCAAGGAAAAAAAATTTCTTTCATAAAGGGTAAATTTCTAGAAACATATAACCTCACAAAAATGAATCATGAAGAAATAGAAAATCTGAACAGATCAATAACGAGTAGGAGGTTGAATCAGTAATCAAAACCCTCCCAGCAAAGAAAAGTCCAGAACCAGATGGCTTCACCAGTGAATTCTACTAAACACTTAGAGAATGTTAACACCAATTCTTCTCAAAATGTTGCTTGAGAAAAGAAGTTCATAATACCAGATGGAATGATAGAGACTAAAAAGCAGTGAATAAAAGTATATTGCTATAGGTCTTACTTTTTACATGAACTAATATAAAATTATTTCATAAAGATGGTATTGAGTTACAATGCATATTTAAACCCTGTAGTAAATACATGCACATAAAAGAAGTAAAATATAATACTAAGAAATACTAGATTAATTCAAAACATGAAATAAATTAAAGGAAAAAAGGAATTTCAAAACAGAAATAAAAAGGTAATAGAAAGAATCCAGAACCATGTAAATAACTACATTAAATGTAAATGGAATCATATCACAACTAAAGGCATAGCTTGTCAGAGTACAATATAAAGAGGAAGACTAAATGTGTTGATTATAAGAGATGCTCTATAAGCACTAAAAAAAGCACATTAACATAATAGGATAGAAAAATATATATCATGCAAATACTAATAATGTCAAAATGTGAATGGCTATATTAAAATTAAAAAAATAGAAATCAAAACAAGGAGTCCTACAATTATTGAGGGTCATTTTATAATCACAAGAAAGTTGATGATCTATAAATGAAGACCTACCAATAAAATTAATTTGCCGTAATATGGGGATTCTAAATATCTAAAGCAAACCCCGAAAGAACTAGTGAGAAATAAAGAAATCCACAATTATAGTTAAAAATGTCAACATCCTTCTCTCTATACTTGAACTATCAAAAAAAATGTAGAATAGATATAAAACATTTGAATAATTATCAACCATCTCAACCTAACTGTCTAGTTTAAAAAAAAGAAACACAATAAAACCAGCAACCACAGAATATGTATTATTCTCAATTGCACATGAAACATTCACCATAAAAATCAAATACACATGGAGCACTCACCACAAAAATCAATACACA
>NW_017731351.1:979322-1033001 GCF_001890085.2 Hipposideros armiger
GGGAGCACTCACCACAAAAATCAATACACATGGAGTGTTCACCACAAAAATCAAATACACATGGAACATTCAACTTTACTGATATAATAGAATGTGTTAAATTTCTTTAAAAAACAAGTCCACATATATGTACACAGTAGGTTTATTCATAACAGACAAACACAACAACTAAAATATCCATCAACTGGTGAATCAATAACAAAAATGTGACAAATTCATACAGAAAAATGTTATTCAGCATACATGGGAATAAAGTAACTATACACATAACAACATGAATGGATCTCAAAAATGTTAGGTTGAAAGACAGAGTTAAAATAAAAAAGAGTAGAAATGGTATTATTGCATTTATAGGAATTTATAGAATAAGTAAAACTAACCAATGTTGAAAGAAATGAGAGCATGAATGTTTTCTGAGTGGGATTTTGAGGAGGGCCACGGGGGTGACAAAGCTTTCTGTTTCTTGATACAAGTGTTTATTTCACAGATCTATGCATTTTAAATAACTAATTGGCTAATCCACTTAAGATTTGTTCATTTCACTATACGTAAGTTTTACCTCAATTAAAATGTGTGTGTTGGGATATGCATAAATTTTGTCATATTAGATTGTTTCTTAGCAATAAAAATCTCTACATTGCTTTTGGATGGAAGTACAGTTTAGTAAAGATTGCATTATGACAGACCAATGCTTGATATATATTATATTAATATCTATGTAATGTGCATTGGTTTGCATAGGCTACTTTTGTGCATGTTTCAAAAATAGATACTGTGGATGTTTAAAAATGGCAAATGCTACACTAACGGTGTAAAACATTTTCAGATTATGCATTAATACTTTTCTAAGATAGCATAAATTCAGCTAAATCATGGAGAAAAGTTACCCTAACTTTAAATGCAAAGCACAAGATAATATGCTACATTCATTCTACAAAAGTATTTTTGGCAATTCTTTATGATAGAAGCATTAATTTGCTTTAATTAAGATTTCTAAAATTAATTTTTAAAATTTTAATTGCTGGACTATGCCAACCCAAGAAATAATAATTACCTGTCCAATTGCAAAAGTGAAGTGCACTATTATATGCACTTGGCTTTCTTTAGTCTTGCTTCATATCTTCCTATCCCCTGGAACAATATTATTAACTTCTGAAGTTGATTATATGGGTTGCTTTGCGAATAGAGACAAGTAGCATTTCAAGCAGTTAAAAATAATGTCCTATTTGGTTTTAAGTGAAACACTTACACCTATCATCCCTTTGAAGAATATGCACTAAGTGTTGGAATTAAATTTTTGAATACTTTAAACTTGCTCTGGAAAACGAAAAATTAGCTTGGTGACAGTTAACATTTTAGTTATTATCCTTAAAATAACATTCTTAATAGCCTGCCTTTCCACTCACAAAATTAAAGTCCTTCCAAGCATTCTCGATCATTAATTATGAGTAGAATAACAATATTTTCTCACTTTTTTTCTTTTACAGTTTGAAGTAAAACAATGTTACAATGTTACAAACAATCTTTCTAACATAATGTGAAGAAATGCTGATGTACAGCAACTAATTTTCATGTGTAATTAACAGAATCAGACTTTAAGGGCAATACTGGTGAAAATATACATTAATAATTGTAAAATAAAATATAAATACTAGTATATCACTGACTATAATTTTGACATACATAATTTGAATATTTTAATTAAATATTCTAGTAAATTAACAGACTCAATAAAATTTAGATAACATTGAGGTACTGTGAATTATGGCATATGAACATATTATAAATGGATCATAGGAATAATGGCAAATCTCTTATAAAAATATGAAATCTACAGGGTTTTCTTCTCACACCGTTAGTTGTAAGCAAAATCATCATATTTCTTTATGTGTTCTTACATTAAAGGTAGTAGTCTTTGGGAATTTTTTTATTTGTTTGTTTGTTTTTTGTTTTGCACAGACATAGTCTGATTCAGGCTAGGGTTGCCCAGGTGAAGGTGTAGGTTTGTACAGTATCAGCTACAAGTTCAAGTACAGTGTATGTGTGGGGTTCTCTAATACTGATCACAGTTAGACACTTAATGGAGACAAGCACAGATCAATCAAGTGCCTTGAGACCTGCCCATTTGATCCTATCCAGCAGTTTACTCTTATCCCATCCCTTCTATTATAATTACCTCTCCAACATATTACAGAGCCATCATGCTTTTACCATTTATACGGTTTTCTTCTTCCATCCATTCATTTGGCATCACTATTTAAAATATATGACTCTCTAATTCTCAGCCAGAAAGTGCAGCGTCAGGAGGAAGAGATGGTAACTGCCTAGGCTTGAAGTACACTTAGTTCACAGTGAAAGGCGACACTTACAGCGAAAGACCTGGAGATATTTTCATTTTCCAGGTTTGTTTCTTTGCCCTCCAGCCTGCTCCAGCCTAAACACCTTTCTGCCACACTTGCACTGCCCTATAAACTGAACGTCTGTCACTTTATGCCTCTATTCACTGTCCCTGGTCTACAGTTCCAAAAATATATGATGTATAAAGTCCCAGGTCTCAAACTGGTAGACTGCTTATACATTAGAAAATGGTGAAAAATGTATTTATAGGAGAGAGAAAATACAGAATTGCATACATGTTGGAAAGGCTATTTGAAAATGAGTACTGGAATTCCCAGTCTTAAAGAAAGCCCAAAAGGACGGAATAGGAGTAACTATGGGACAGGGACAGGAGTGCACCTCAGGTTCCTTTCTGACCCATCTTTAAAAAAAGAAAACAAACAAACAAATAACAAGATTACCTCTGGGAAAGCACGAGAAAAATATTTTTTATGTCAAATGTCGGGTCTCATTATCCTAAAAGAAATCACCAACTAACTGTGCATTATAGTAATTTTTAAGGCATGAAATACTTTTTGTCTTAAAATTTGGAAGGTTTAAAAATATAAACATATAGGTAACTTAAGGAAGTAGTGTAAACTATGTAAAGTAAAAGCAAATAAAATAAACAAACTAGATCACCTATGGGGAGAGATTAGAAAGAATGGGAACCTTGATGTAACAAAGACAAACTCCTACTTTTTTTTTTTATTATTACTCAGGGCCTCCCTTGATTACCCTTGTCTGTAAGCAAAACAAGGGGAACTCAATTCAGGGGAATTTAGCCTCCTGAATCGCTGCCTACAGATGCTCCTTATTCGTAAGTAGGGTAATAAATTCAGTGAATATTATCATCGTTACTTCTTAAGAAATAGGAAAATCTCATTACGTAGAAAAGTGTGTTCTTTACTATTATCTTTCCCCTGACAGTCATGCAAACCGTTTATTTTCATTAAATGAAAATATAGTCCATATCTTTTTAGGAAATTACCACCCCATTTGAAAACTTTCTTAGATTTTTTTTTTGATGGAGCTAGAACTTAAAATTAGCACTTATACCTATTAACTTCACTTACATTACACTTGTGGATATTGGCGTTTCACTGGTGACGGGAAAAAGCAAGACACATGGATCCCACATTGACAAAGAATCATAAACGCTTGACGTAGAATGAGATGCCCCCAAATATAGAGTTCTATGACCACCGACATAAAATTATTGATAACAGAAAGACTACTTACGGGCAGCGTCTAAGGAGATTGCCCTGACAAAAAGGCAGGTACCACTATAAAAGCCATGATATATGCAAAATACAGTGTATGAAGAGTAATGTAAGGAAATGGTAATGGTAGTGGTGTTGATTTGGGAGGTCTAAAGGGGAATGCTTAAATCAATTATTTCATGCATTTTCTGTAAAATCAGAATTTAGAAATTTACTCTAAAAATATTTCCGTTGCTTCAGGAAAAACTTTAAATAATATACATTCAATGATGCAGCTCATGTTGTCTAACTTCTTGTATATGAACATAGAAAAACACATTTAACTATGATGTCTCACAAAAACTAAAACAACTTGAAAGGAAGCTATAAGTAGATTTTTGGGACAAGTAGGGGATTGGTGGCATAGGAAAAAATACATTTTGAAATCAGCCCATAATTTATTCTTGGTACATGGATACAAAAATACAAGGCAGTCAAGAAAAGCTACATATGGTCAGACCCACAACCGAAGTTTCACTTTCCATGGTTTCAGTTACCTGTAGTTATCCATGGTCCAAAAATAGTAAATGGAAAATCCCAGAAATAAACAATTCATACATTTGAAAGTGGGTGCTGTTCTGAGTAGTGTGATGAAACCTTTCTTCCTCTGTTTCCCTCACAGGACCTGAATGATGCTTTTCCCCAGAGTCTCCACATTATAGATGTTCCCGCCTATCAGTCCCTGGGTGGCTATGTTGGTTATCACATCACCTGTTGAAGTATCACAGGGCTTGTAGTCAAGTCACCCTTATGTTACTTAATTATGGCCCCAAAGTGCAAGAGTAGCGATGCTGGCAATTTGATTATGCAAAGAAAAGTCATAAAGTGTGTCCTTTAAGTAAAAAGGTAGGTATGCATAAGAACAAAACATAGCATATATAGGCTTGGGTACTAGCCATGGTTTCTGGTAACCCTGGGGGTCTTAGGATATATTCCCCATGGATAAGGGGGGCTACTGTACAGTCTGACACTTCAAGCAGTAGGACAGATCTGGACACATTACAGATGGAGATAATAACAGTTGGTTTTTCAGTGTAGGATGGATGGAGAAGGAACGTGAGTGACAGAACACTGAGATAATCTGTTTAAACTCAGTTGATGAAAATAAGAACTGAGGTGAACTGTGTTAATATGACTAAAAAGTTTGCACCCAGAATTTGTAACCAGGAAAGTGAGACCATATGCCTGGAAATAACTTACTGTTTGCTTTAGAAAACTCTGGTAAACCAATTATGTGAACAAATAATGTGTTCACTTGGCTAACTAGCTTTCTATTCTTTCCAACAGCTTGCTCAGCTGGACAAACTACTTACTTTTCAGAACAAAAAATTTGCTCATCACAATCCTCTTCAAGATTTTCACCCTACTGTGTTCACCAACCCTACACACTGTCAGGAAATTTGTTCAGGCCTAAGCAGTGGCCTGTCTTTATACATCTGCTGTAAAACCCTCAAGCCAAGCCCCCCGAACTCTGTACATATGCTTCATCAAATTACATCTCATGAGACATTACTCAGGCAATATCATGGTAGTAATTTTCCATGCTACAGTAAGTGTAGTGAACTCAATTTGATGAAATTTATTTTAGTGGTCTTTATTCAAATGTGACAGTATGATTTGTTAAATAAATAAATTACTACCTTTTGAAACTTTCTCCTCTGTTTCAATCTGATGTCAAATGAATTTCAAGGTTATAGGTTTTTGTGTTTTTTAACCAAATTACCACTCATGTCAATAAGTAACTCTTGTTAACACATAGGAATTTCAGCATTGATGATGACAGTAGAGGAGGTGAATATCTATATACTTCCGTAGAAAGAAATGCAGATATAATTTATAAATTAGCCTATATAATATTTGTCCCTTGTTTGAATAACTTAGTGATTTATTTTTCCAAACCTAGATATTTCTATTTTCTAATATCTCTACTTTTTTTTATATCAAAAATCTGCTTTGTACCATAAGGGGAAAAAAATACATCACTTGAAATGATTCTTCTGCAAAAAATATGCAGGAGAAATAGTTTACTATAATGATCATCATGAATGTTCACTTGTAGTTCTTAATCTTGGTGGAATTTTTTTCTAATTACTAGGTTACATTGAAAAATTTATTTAACACCATCAAAGTAGACAAATAGTGTCTTTAATATATTCAATGTAAGAAAGGTTACCAGTCTAATGAGTAAAATAGGATAAAATTTGAAGAACATAAAATGAGTTCATTATCAATACTGAAGAGGAATTTTGCATATTTTAAAAAGCATCAGCAATTAAGGAAGTATTCAGCTGGCAGAAAGGAGACAAAGAAACTAAACCTTGCATTAATAATTTTTATGAAAAGAAACTTACATTATAATGATCTGGGATGGATTATGAGATAGTCCACAGTAGAATACAAAATATTCATTGAAAAACAGTCATAAATTTACCATCCTCTATGCATGTTGGTACAATAGAAAGTTGAAAACCCCAGAGTTGCCTGAGAGGATTATAAGTCAACTGGTACAAGAGTGAACACTTGTTTATTTTTATAACAGACATGAAGTTTAATGACAAATTAAAAATGAAGTGAATTATGATTTTTTAGCTTCTAATAATTAGACATATATTTCCCTCTAAGGAAACAATATGTAAACTATGAAATCTATAAAAAAATAAAGCAAGGTGTTTTAAAGAAAATCCTCATATTAATTAATAAAATTTGATGGGGTTTGATATAACAAATCTGTTGTGTGCTTTTTTTGTGTGTGAACATTGGTTCTCTTTTGGATTAATCCAAAGCAGGGAGAATCTGGGGGAACCACGAAGGCTTACTGAGTTAAATGACTTTAAAAGAAAATTACACAGCTAAGTTTTGGAACAATTATTATTAACCAAAGCACAATAAACAAAGGTGAAACTACAAGAATAGTGGTTGGATCAAAACAACAGATGTCAAGCAGCTTAGGTTGGAAGACTTATAAGACATTCTATTTTTAAGTAATAGAGCACTTGTGGGGTTTTTTTCATTGTATAATTATTTCAAAGCATCAGAATTTGTGGATTTATTCCTTCCACTTTAATGTATGAATAATTTTGCAGTTCTCGTTTTATGTTATTTCATGGAGACTTTCAAGGGCTCAGTGAATTCAAGGTTTTGATTTTTTTCTGCTACACACATTTGTTATACAATAATACCTATCATTTTCTTTATAATTAAATATATATACATATATACACACATCATTTTTTGATATGTAACATTTAAAATGTTTAGACTTTAATAATTTTTAAAATAAATAATTGCTTTTTAAAAATTTGAAATTATATGTATGCATATTTCTATATGTTTGTTTGTTATATACAAATATTTATTCAACATATAACCTTGCATGAGATTTCCAGTTAATTTACATCATTACCTGTACTTAGCCCTTGCATTTTTTTAAATTATAGACTCTGGCATGGTATTCCGATTTGCAATGGGTCAACTCAGACTCAATAACTAAAAAGATAGGAAGGGCCCAGACATCTTCTTAAAAATATAAATGATACACTAAAAAACGTAACCCACTTGGCACCAGCAGTATCTTGGCTTTATATGACAAAGCAGCAGCTATCCCATTTGGGAAAACTTGTCCCTCACTGCTCTGCCTAAAAAAAGTTACTAAGTCAATTGAACCCTCAATTCACTAATGTTCCCCTAAATGCTTGTGGCTTGTACCTGATGATTTTCCTAAACTGAAACCCAGTGTCCACCGGCTTTTGATTTTGCTGCAAATGTGGGCCATTCGTCTCAAGGAAAATATCTCAGACTGAGATTATTTCTAGATCTCTAGCTTTTTGGTTGCTACTTGGAAAATTACACACTTTGTGGTTAAATATGCCCTCCTTTGAGGCTAAAAATTAAAGAAATAAAATCACAGCCCACTGGGTAGATTACCAGGGCTACTCATTTAGAACACACTCATGTAAGAATCAATTCTCTGATGAAACTGACTAGACCCAAGTACTAAAAGAGATGATTATGGGGGGTGGGAGGGCAGTACATGGGGGGAGGGGGGTCGTTACTTTGTGAGGGTGAAAAGGGTAACTATTGCATTGTTCTGTACACCTGAAACTAACAATAAAATAAAATAAATTTTTTTTAAAAAAGAGATGATTATGTTAGGTGACATTTGCATCCCATAATTGTGACCACTGCTAAAAGCTGACTGGCCTGTCTCATGATGAGGAGGCCACATTACAATGTACTCTCACCCTTCCATTCCTGGCAGGTTAGACAGGGCTTTCCACTTCTTTGTGGGACCATCAGTGGTGCCTCACTATTGTACACACACACACACACACACACACACACACACACACACACACACACGATGAGGCATCACTGATAGTCCCACAGGGATTATGAGATTAGAAGACAGAGTTTGGTTTCAGTCCAGTGCTTATCTAGAAAGTCATGACAAGTGGCAAGAAGTCATAGATTATAAAAACCTCTGAATGCTAAGGACTGGCGTAGAAAAAAAAAACAGTCTGTCAGTATTGTACAAAACATTCCTCCTTTGGTTTGCTTTAATATATTGAATAAAGTTTCTGAGTTCAAACAGCACACAACCATAACTTAATAAATAATACGTTGAAAAACATTTTGAATGTAATTTCAATCTTAATGTTTTCTTTCACCAGTTCTAAGTTTTATATTATAGCTCTCTAAACACAAAACAGAAATGTGAATTCACATATATTCAAGTCAATAAGTGTAAGAATGAAGTATTTTTTTTTAATTCAGGTGGTGTGTTTTTGTGAATACACATATAATAAATTCAATTAGTACCCATGTGTGGGCCAGGTTCAACATATATTCTAAAGTCACATGGCTCAAGCATATAATTCAAACACTGTATATGTATGTTGCAAAGAAATAAACCATCAGATCCTAGTTTCCAAATAACAAATAAAATGAAAATAAAAAAGCATTGTGTGTTTTTTCAGATAGTTTCATATTTACACATTTTCCTAACTTATGTTTAATACATACATATATATATATATAATGTTTCTAAAGTTAATAAATTTTCTTATGCTTAGATTTTTTCATTCTGCTCTTCAGAAATACAAATATATTTTTTGATATAAGAACCTATGGTCTTTTCTATTAAACTACATATTTTAAGGCTGCTTAGTAATAATAATTTGAATTCTATAGATTAAATGTATGATTGCATTAAGTAGAACAGACCAAAGACTTAGAAGATATATCTTATTCTTCTGTATTTCCTATAAGACCACTTTTTGGTTTCAAAAACTAAAATGCCTATTTTTCTACTCTGTCATTTGACAGAAACTGAAAGAGATTTTCACATCAGGTTATCTTGATCATATTGAATAGTGTTTTACAAAGAGTAGAGTGCCATCTATTGGGTGACATTATTTGTAAATTGTGCCCATGTTTTTTGTTGTTGTTGTTTCTTTAGTTCAATTATTTTACATTTTTAAGTATACTTTGATAAACTATACATACAAAAAAATATATAGAGAGAAACAACTGCACATCATTTACATCTTCATTCAGTTTTTCCACCTACACACAAAAAAAAGTCATGTTTGCTGAAGTTTAATAATTCCATGGTGTTACTGAGTTAACTACTCTGAAAATGAAGAGTATATAAATGAAATCAGGCTTTACATACAATGTCTAAGTAATGAGAGAGACAAACCTCATGCGTCTGTTTATTTTGAGGAATAATTTTCAGGATTAAATATACAGAGAGGATGCCAAAAAAATGTATACACATTTTAAGAAAGGAAAAAGACTGCATTAAAATTACGCTGATAGTAACCACTTTGAGCACCTCTTGTAATTGCAGAAGTAAAACATGGCTTGTATTCATTCATCTTTTGTTATTGGTATATATTGAGTATTACAATTTTAATACAGTTTTTTCCCTTTCTTAAAATGTGTACCCATTTTTGGCACCCTCTGTATATATGACTTTACATTTACACAGACATAATATTCAAAATGTGAATATCATGTTGCTTGAGAACACAAATCTGAAGAAGTTTATATGATGATTTACGGAAATAACTTGATGTGGATTGTTTGTAATTGCTAAACTTATGGCACAATGAAGAAAATCTCTGGTTTCCTCACTTAAAAATCAAGAATCAATTTTAAATTTTTTGAAATTATTTCCAACTTCAAACTACTCCTATATTATAAATATATAGGGTCATATGGACTCTATCAAATTATTAAATAGAAAAAAATGGGAAAGGAGTTTATAAATGTTTCAGTTTTCCCTTTAAATTTATTTAAAGTTATATTACATTGTAAATATATATACGATTTAAATAAAATGTTTATTTTTTAAATGTGTCTGTCATAAGCTTCTCAGATGTTAAAAATAGAGATGCTAATTATTTTTATATTTACATTAATATTGAGTTTCCTAGTTGGTATATACTAACAAGTGACTCAAGTACATTAAAAAAATTTACCTGTTGTGAAGATAGCCCTAATGTTTTTTAATTCAAAAATATTGATTGTTCTAATCCAAATATGCATTTATTTAACAAATATTATTTGAATAATTTAATTTTACATTAGTTAAGAAAATAATATCTTCTAAAGATAAATATAAATACAAAGGGTAACTGTATCAGTCACATTCTGAGGTACTGGAGATTAGGACCTCAAAATATACATTTTGGAGGGGACACAATTCAGCCCATAACACTGGATTTGGTTACAGCCAACAGAATAGTCATTGTAATGTCATTCTTTATTTTTCAATTTCCACTAAATGTTAAGATTCTAGAGTAGTGATACAGTGATACACACTTTTAAAAATCACATGTTCATTATATTTTCTTTCTATCCTTAAACATTCATTTAACTGAACTTAGAATTCTATCATAGAGAAAAATGCACTTTTTAATCTATATTTTCTGCAAACTTAATGAAAAACAATGGAAAAAACTATACGATTACTCATTCATTTATTAAAAAATAAATTAGTAGTCAAAACCAAACTTTCGTAAATATGCCTATAATTGATAAGAAAAGATTATATAAATGTTTTTTTCTCTTATTTTTTAACTTTGTTTAAATTTTATAAAATTACATAAAACAATTGTTATATCCTTAGTTTCTAACATACATGGATAGATTATATATAATAATAAAACATAAAAGATGAACAAAGAAAAAGCTATATTAGAGCACTGTTGCTATGTTCTATTTAATTATGTAAATATTAATGTCAAGTATATTTTGATAAGTTAAGATGGATATTATAATATTTTGAATAAGTACAAAAAATAGCTCAAAATAATATAGTAAAAAAATCACAGAAGAATTAAAATGATATGCCGAAAAAAGTGTGAAAGTAGGTAATAAAGGTGGGGTATGGTAAGACATAAGGTATGTAGAAAACAGAACAAACTAGAAAATGTAATTCCAACCATATAATTAACTACATTAAATAAGAAAGGATTAATTTCTCCCATAAAAGGCCACATACTGAAAGACTAGTAAAAAGAATAAGATACAACTATTTGCTGTCTACTCGACACATTTTAAGTTTGAAAAAATGTTGAAAGTAAAAAAAAACAGAAAAAGGTGTATTATACATCTGTTAACCATAAATAGAGGGGCTATAATAATATCTGAAAATACAGGCTTTAAAACAGTAATGCTAGTAGACAAAAGGAATATTTTATAGTGATTAAAATATAAATACCCCAGGATGATATAAAAAATATAAATGCATACGCTGATAACAAAGCCTAAAATATATAAAGCAAAAACTGAGAGAATGGAAAGAAAAAATAGACAATTCAGCAATTACAGTTGGTTATTTCTTTACTCCTTCTTCAATAATTGATTTAACGATGATTCAGAAACGATTGTGAACAGAAAAGGGGCTACTAAACCTGACAAGCTGTGTGGGGTGGGAGGGTTGCTAAAAGTAACCACCCAGGATGGTCTGATCACAAATTCCTACCTAGGTGGGCCATGGTGGGTAGTCAGGTCTCAGGCCTACAGCTTCCTCAGCGAAGGTCAGTCTTTACCTTAAGTGAGTCCTGCCTACTGTTCATATGAATCTAGGATGACGTGCCTTTGAAATGTCAGAGCGACTTTCTCTTCCAGACCCCTCAGAGACATGACCGCCAGCACCAGAGCGAGAGACCACAGAATGCCTCACTGTTATCTTGTTGCCACACACCATCTCTAAATACTATAAGTGTTAAATGTTAGCTCTCCTGTACCCACCAATGTAAAGGAAGTCTGTGTTCCTCCATTTTGCTTTTTATCTAATTCTAGAGATTTCCCTGCTTTGCTTTCTCCCACCCCTTTAACCTATCACCAATGGATTTCATGAAACCCTCCTTAAGCCTTCTAATGTATTTTGATTCTAATGTATAAAATAAGCTGCAAAACTGCCATTTTTCTAAGCATTTCCCAGAGATTTTGTTTCTGGACATGTTCACAAAATGTTAGCTCAAATAAGCCCTTATAAAACTTTCCTATAGGTTGGATATTCTTTCACCAACAGAACAGTGAAAATTTGAAATATACTATCAAACAACACCATTTAACTGACTTTTAAGTAGAGCACTGTACTCAACAACAGCAAACACTGTCTTTCAATCACACATGGACCCTTCTCCAGGCAAGTTATTGGCTATGCTATAAAACAAGTATTAATAAATTTAAATGACTGAATGGTTTCAAGGTATGCCCTCCAACTGCAATAACATAAAATGAGAAATTAACAACAGAAAGAAATCTAGAGTCTCTCAAAATTCTTGGCAGTTAATCAGCAGAAATCTACATTACCATGGGTCATAGAAAAATATCACAATAAAAATTATTTTCAAAAATTTTATAACTGAATGAAAACAAAACAAACAATATTGAAAGTTGTGAGTCGCAGCTAAAAGAGGGCTTAGAAAAATTTTAAAACTTTGAAAACACTATATTAGAACAGAAGAAAGTCTCAAATCAATAATCTAAGTTTCGTCTCAAAAAAACTGAAAAAAAGAATGTGAATTAAATCAAAGCAAGTAGAAGGAATGAAATAAAATCAGAACAGGAAATCAATTAAATAGAAACACATCAAATATAAGCTACACATGGAGCACATACCTCTGAGAGAAATCTGGAAACTAGTGGGGTGACTCCAACCCTCAGGTGAATGAGACAACACCTGCATCAAAATGAATAGGAAAGGCTAAGACACATGCTTGACGTAAGCCCTATCCCCAGCACAGTGCCATCAAATTGGGAGGAAATCTCAACTCCTAGCTTCTCCCTCAGAACAAAAGATTTGGACCCCACAATTAGCACCCCAACTTTAGAGACTTCCATCGGAAGGATAGGCACCCTCCATTCGTCTCCCTCTTGTCCGCTCCGAGTTGCTGAGGGGTTCCTGTGCGCACTGAGAGCTGATTCCTGGGTTCCCACAGTCCTATGAATGCAAGCCCTCTGGCCACCAGAGCCACTTTGCTTTCCAGCTGGGGCCTGGGGATTGGAGTACTTTGGTGATTCAGTCTTGAATTGCACACTGATTATTTTCAAGAGTCCACCTTATTCTGTTGCATCTGCTGCTACTCTGGCAAATATAACATCTCTTACATTCCCATCTAATTTAACATAAGAGCAAAGAGAGTTTTCACTGGTCTAAAAATTTATTTAGATTTATGAGATTTCTTTTGGTGAATTCCTTTTTATTTTTTGCATTTTGTTAAAAACCACTTTATTGAGATATGATTGACATAAAAAAAGCTATATATGTTTAACATACAAAACTTAATGAGTTTGAAAATAAGTACACATCCATGATACCATCGCAACATTCTATGCCATAAATATATCCATCATCTTATAAAGGTTCCTGTCACACTTTTTAACTTATTATTGTTATTACTATGATTATTATTTGTGATAAAACAATTAACATAAGCTGTACTCTCTAAGCAAATTTCTTACTATTCAATATAGTATTGTTAACCATAGGAAGCATGATGGATTTCTTATTTTTCAGATTATCGCCTTCATTAGCATTTTAAATCCAACTTAGGACAATAAGAGCCCTACTACTAGGCGATGCCTCATACATGTTTTTTCACATGTTTGTCTATCACAAGGACATTTTCATCACAGGATAAAACCTCCTTGTAGCAGTGAGAACACACTAAAATAAACTCTGAGACCTCTAGCTGACATTTTGAAGGACCATTAGGCCCTGTATGATAGAGTCCAGGAGGGGCCAAGCTGTAAATTGTCCCAACTATTGCCATTCATTCTTAACAGACATTCCTCTCTCTGACCTCTTATCTTCAAAGCAACCTAGCTAGAGCTCTACTGATTTACCTGGTTTCTGCCCATGGCAGTCACAAATTTCCTCCTTAAATGCTTAGTGTAAGTGTATGTCTCTGTAACTGCTATCTGGAAGGTGTAGAACCTTCTGCTTATTCAGGACAAATCATAGTACTACTTATTACAATGGGTTCAACCTCCAGTGGGCCACAGGTTGGCAAGGAAGTGTCGTACTGGGAGGAACAACAGCAATCCTCATGACAATATTTGCTCAGCGGTCTTTGAAACTACATGCCAGAACTCTCCCTTCAACCACCTCCTGGATTCCTTCTCATTAATATGCAACAAAGTAAAGAACCATTTCTGCCTGGTTGACCATACGATGTGTTCAACATGTTGCTACCAGTTGGAATTCTTTCAAATCTCTTTAATCAGCCTGTGAGGCTCTCACCCTGCCTCTCCTTGAAAACCATGATCTATCAGCCTTCCATCCACGCATGTCATGGGTCATGTGGGTGGTGCCCTGCCTGATGGCGCTCCAAAAGCTGGCCTGTTAAAAAGTGTAGCTTTATTACTTTGTGGCCTAAAATTTGGACTTTCATTTCACAGTTTGCCTCTGATTCTGCTTGTATGAATGACCGGCTCTGCAATTTGAACTCTTAACTCTGTCTACGACACAAACCGTGTTCCCTGAATTGTCCATTTGACCACAAGGCTTGATTAACAAGTTTGCTTTACAGGCTCTACAGGAAAGTGAGCCTGCGGTCCATGTCCTCTGACACCCCTATTGTACATAGCTAGTGACCCCACCTGCTGGTCCTAAATTAGCTGCGACTGGAAAACCCCATTGCTCTAACCAGCCAGGAAAGACATGGTGTATACTTATGGCATTGTTTCCCTGACAACCTAACCCCTTAAATATCAGCTTTGTGTGGTTTTTGCCTTTACAACTCTGCCCTAACTCTTCTGAGCAGGAGTGCACTTTTATTTTGCACAGAAAACTGTGTCTCCAGGTTTGTAAACTATATATGAATAAAACTCTTTTTGTCTCTCAGAAAGGTCTCCAGCAGTTTTATTGACACTTCACATTCTGTGAGCCTGCATTGTCCTGGAGGAAGACATGTCTTTTTCTCACTGGATTTCCCAGAAGGGGCACTTTTCCCCCCAAATTTATTCCTTTGTGATGTGTCATAAAGGGTGTATATATTTTTATGTTGTGCTGGTGACAGCTCTCAACTGTGCCCATTCCTTTTCCTCTCACCCCACACCTGGGCAAGCTCGTAAGAAATTCTGAGTACTCCTTGTTCGGTATCAGTGGGAAGGTGCAACCAAGGCCTTGCCCACAGGGGACCCTCACTCTGGCCCCATGCCCTCATCCCTGGGAAACCTCCACGTCAGTTTTATTCCCTGGCAATCTCAATCTCAATTTTTCAGCCCCGCTTGGGAGCCACCATATTCTCCATTATATGAGTTATAATAAATATATGCATTTCTACTTGGTGAACCTACGTTATGGGAAAAAAATAATACAAATGAAACCACTTTAAAATGGAGTCCGAGCTGCCATCCCAGAGGAACTGCCTTGCACGTCTTATTCCTCAAACCTTTGGTATGTTAAAACTGGGCAAAATAAGCTTTGGACTGGGCCTAACACAGCATTATGTCCCAAACAACTGTTCGCAAAGATAACAAAAAAGAGGTCATTATGACTCCTGGAGAGAAAATTAAAGGCGATCTTAGAATCATCATCACTGTGTAGCTTATCTGCACCTGCAAACATTCCTTCATCCCATGCACTTCATTGCCTCCCTTCCCTTTCTCATAAATACCCCCCTCCTTCAACTTCTAGTTGGAAACCCTGTTTGGCTTTCTGCCAGAATTGGTGCTTTCATAATAGCTATTCTTTTGGAAGTCAAATACCTAATGCCTTGCATGTTGGCCTTTTAGTTTGAGTTAACAGGCTGTCATCAGTCTGAATATTGGAGCTAATTTGGGGAATGGGAGTATTCTGTTTCTGGAGAATGATCAACACTGAGGAGAAGCTATCTCCTCAATCCTCACAAAGGCCCGATCGATATATGCTGTGCACGTATAATGTGGTTGTGTTGGGGACGTGGGCTACAAGATGCACGAGCACCATGGTATGGAAACAAGCACAGAAAAACAGGCAAGAGTAGCATAAGATAAAAGCAAGTGAGACTCGGATGAGATACCTGTGGTAGCAGAGCAGAACCTGCCAATGCTTGAATGACAGGAGGACTGAAATGGCAGCGACGGCAGCCACGCGGATCACTCCCTCCCCGTGGCGCTGGGCAGAACTGAGACCCTGAACATGGAGGTGACAGAGCTACCACTCCTGTCTGCCATGAACAATCCCATGTTTTCCCCAAGTCCTTGTGGAGTTTGGCCAGGTGTATACTAGCACATGATTATAACACTTTTTAGATGTTTTAGGTGTTAGGCCTTAATATATTTTTCCCACTAGTTTTCAGTCTGTGGCCTGAAGTAATGTAATGGGAATTTTCTATTTTGCCGTTTGTTAGATTTTTTTTTCTTATTATGTGTGTGTGTGTGTATGTGATATATATATATATATATATATATATATATATATATATACAGGATTTATATGAATACATCCTGTTAAAACACTGACCTAGAAGTCTGTGAGTTTTCATTATTAAAGCAAATGTATTTTCTGGTTCATTTAATGATAATCAAATTATAAACACAGATAAAAAGTAAAAGGCAAGCTATTCAATTTAGCATGATGCAAGATGCCGCAGTCCTGACCTGAGGATACAAATTACTTCTGTTGAAGTGATTTAAAAAGGTACCTCTTCTTTTAAGGGTTGATATTGTATTTTTAACAAATGATTTTTTTTTCAGTGATCTCGATCTCTTCACAGATAAAGTAATTAGAACATTTAGATAATTCAATAGAGGAGTTAAAAGTGATGTTTAGGACTCTCTAAACAAAACAACTGAAGGGTCATTTTTCAACTAGGCAGAGTGCTATATATGTAATCAGTGTTCTCTAACTGCAGCTAATTACTAATACTTCATGGACCTGGATAAAACCTAAACGTTTACTGCACGTGTGATATGAGTGACATGCAAATTTTGGAAATTCCAAAGTTATGCCATTTGTGAGCCTTTCACTTACTAGGACAGTAAAACTATTATTCTAATACATCTAGAGATGTATTTATCCATGCTTCTCTCAACTAAATGTATTCGTGCTTTGTTAATTTCCATCCACATTTTCAATTTAATTTGGTTATCTATTACATTTCTTGTCTTTATTCTTGTGCAGTATATTATAGTATTTTACCAATCACTTTGCCTTCTGGTTTTCAATCATCATCATTCTTAGAAAAAAAAAGTTTTAAGTAGAACACCTGGTTCACTTAAATTAAGATCCTTTGACAAGGCATCAAAAGATATGACTTTTAGTCCAGCACACATCCTTGAGTAATATACACTGTAGAAAAAGTGTAAAAAATTCAAATACAAACTATAAAAATTAGAGCGGGAATTATCTGCTTATTTTACCCATTACTAATTGCATCCGTTCTTCATCTTTATAATGGCTTTCCATTCGGTAATTGGTATATTTTATAAGACAAAACTAACTTGAAAAGAGATGCATTATGTGCATACTATTTTAATATGTTTGCATCAGAAAATGCATGTTTTATTCTACTTTAGCTATTTTTTATTCAACAATAAATACTGCTATATACTAGTGGTGCCAAAAAACTGTATACACATTTTAAGAAAGGAAAAAACTGTATTAAAAATTCTAATACTCAATATATACTGATAACAAAAGATGAATACAAGTCATGTGTGTATGTTTTTGGCACCCTCTGTATTGATGATATTTTGTTTATAATTTGCAAAGACAATAATGGTTGGAATGGTAAATGAAACAAGTGGACTCTCTCTGAATGTTCTGGATCGATGGCAACAATCAAGAGAGATAATTTGCAACAAGAAGCTCTGGGGATTTCAAAACTTGGCCTAAAATAATACTTACATATAAACAAGATTAAATGATAATAAAAAAACCTCTTCATATAAAATTTATAAATATATGTGGGAATTTATAGGCTATTATATTTTATTGTATTGGATGTCTTCCTCTTAAGTTTGTGATTTATTGAAAATCCTTCTGCTTTAAATTAAAACCATTATATGTATATAGTAGAGAAAGTTCTATGAACCCAAACTTCTCAATTATTAGGTGAAAGCTAGAGACTGATGTCTTAAATTGCTTTTTGTAGTTGAATTGCTTTTTTATTTTCAATTATCTTCTCTGAATGGGGTGGGCAGAGTAGAGGTCAACATTACTCGATGTGGTTGATCGGATTTTCAATTTTGGCGCATGACTCTGAACGTTGGTTATAAACAATAGAATATTGCATTGCTCCTCCTCTCCTTCAGGTCATCTCTTCCCTCATGGGTCCTACAAAGCAAGCTTAAGTCTCTGCAGCTTAGGGTGGAAACAAATGCTAGTTTTCATGGATATGCCTTAAAAAGAATGAAATCAGGTTTATATACAGTGAAGATGAAATAAATAACCTTTTGGATGCTTTCATTCATTTTTCAATATAAATAATAATTTTAATAATGTTCAACTTTTTATGTTTATTCACTTGTTTCTTCTTTGCTTATTTTTACCTTTCTAATTATTCCAAATGCTCCTTGAGCTTTTCAGTCCATTCACACAGTTATGCCATGCTCTGCTTCCTCCCTATTTTTGTTAATTTTCAAACACGCTGTCCTCTAAACATTGTCGTTTTTGCAACCTGGATTTTCAAAGTGGTTATATTTCAAAAAATAGAAATGATTCTATATCAATTGCATTGCAATAATATGTGTGATAATTCCTTTGAGGCGTGGTAAAGAGGGATAACAGCATTATGATAACTTAAAAATGCCAAATGCCAAATGCCAAATCTTTTTATTTCAAATGTTGTACCACAGAGTTTTCAGAGAAATGATGGTCTTTCATATATATATATATATATATATATATATATATATATATATATATATATTTTTTTTTTTTTTTTTTGGGGGGGGGGGTTGACACCAGATAGCACTGATCCCATAAAGACTTTTTAGCCTGAAAACATAGTTGATATACTCTAATATATCAGTATTTAGTGTGTTTGTGAAAAAAGTAAAATTTCAGAGAAGCAAAGTTTCTTGAAGCTATTCATCTACAATTACTATTCATTTTAGACATGAATAAGTTCAAAGTATATGCTTTATGTATAAACTGGTGGGTTCAAGAATTGCATTTATTGGGGGAAGGGGGTTGTCACTTTCAGGGGTAAAAAGTATAACTACTGCACTGTGTTGTACAGCTGAAACTAATTCTAAAAAATGTGTATTTCATAATAAAAAATAATTTAATAAATAATAAAATAAAATAAAAAAGTATTGCATTTATTTATAGTGAGTATAATTTAAATAATTATTTCAGAGGAACTTGCTTGGACAAAATATTCACTTTTTACCACTTAATAGATATTATTAAAATGCAATCCAGCAAAGTTTTATTCTTAGAGGTGCGTTTCTCTTACATATCGTATGAGAACAACAATAATTTTAGCAACTATTACAATGTGAATGAGGCACCAAGTTAAGCATCTTGCATGCATTATCATCTCTTGTATTTTTCCCACCAACATTATATACCTATGGTTACTGTTCCCTATTCACCTACAAGGAAACTGAAACCGAGAGAAGTGATGTATTATAACTTCCCTGAAGTTACACAGCTAGCAAGATAAAGAACCAATATATTTGAAATGATTAATATCTGATTCTGCTATTTTATACTGTCAACCTAAATCAAAGAGATAAACTGAGGCAAGCTCAAATCACCAAAAATGAGTTTTTTTGAGAATAGCAGAGACTTGCTACTCAAGACACAAATTGTAGCAAGCTACAGGTGAGGCCATTGAGGGTTTGGGGCGGGCTGTATCTATGCGCAAAGCCTGCACAGGGGGAGGTGGAAGGAGAAGAGGGGGTCCCTCCAGAATCCCAAAATTAAGTCCACTGGCTTGAGCCTGGGAGGGTTCTTGACTGATGTTTATTGCTCAGTAGACAAGTTTTGGCCTTCTGTAAATCAGACATCTATGGCAAAACAATCCCTGGGTTCTAGAATTTCTTGAGGGTGCATCTGTGAGACTCTCCACTTCATAGTCTTCCATTCCAGTGTAGATCGACACCCTCTCACAATACATTTGTAATCTTCCACTTCTTACTAAGATTTCCACTTTGTGAGTTTGAGAATGGTCCATATATTAATGCATCTCTTTAAATATACATATACACATATATTGATTTATTTTAATTTTACTTTTTTTTAAAATGTTAATTAATCCTTACTATCTTTTCTTTATTTTTTGGTACCTGGAATACTTTCTCCTGCCAACGAAGTATATAAATATTCAACACTATTATTTCTATATGTTTTGTTTTCTCAACTGCACAATGTATTTTAAAAGTGTTTTCATCACAATAACCATGAGATGGGACATACTAATATAGAGATATTAAAGCATTAAAGAGATCGCATAACAGTTCCTCCTCACTTACCCATAGGCCAAAAATTTGGACATGATCTAATATTGATATTGAAATATTTTGAGACATTAATTATGACTTATTCTCACACTAGATAAGACAAAGGTCATAAAGTAAATATTCTTTAGCTTTCCTAAAATGAATAATTATTTAAAAACAAATAACATTTAATATCATAATGTATATTTCCAGGACTTATAATTCCATTATGTCCTTTTATTTTACTAACTTGAAAAGTCTAATCCCCCCTTCATTGTATAAGTTTTCCAGGACGCTGACTTTAATGCACTTTATAAATAAAATTTTAAATTCCATACCATTATACCCGGATATATACTTGTTGAAGTTTAAATCAAACACTTCTAATCCTTTGACCCTCCCTCCCACCCAAATAAACACATTATTTTTATGGGATCATAAATCATTTCCTGTATTTTCCGTCGCTCATCAGGTTCTTATCTCACATTATTTCTCTGACCCTGCCACAGTCTTCATTCATCATATACTTATTTATTCTCAGTGTTTCATGAGTGCAATCTAAGTGCCAAATACAACATGTGGCACTAGTAAAATAAAGATGAATAAGACACTATCCTTGCTTTAATATCGACAAGTCTCTGAAGGATATAAGCTTGCAAAGAAATAAGTAAAGGGAATTCAAGCAAAATTCTATTAAAGCACAGGGAAAAGTATTCTAAATCTGGAGAAATCAGGAAATGTTTCCAAAAGTGGTGGCATTTTAGTGAGATCTTAAGAATTTTCCAGGCAGAGAGGAGGACAGGCCTTCCAAAGTAAACCTCATGTGCACATTCAGGTATAAAATGCTGCTAATCATCGGGCCTTAGAATAGGGTCTGAGCATGAGGGTAGCAGGAGAGGAGGGGGCATCTGTACAGAGGCCTAAGTGGCACACACTATTCGTCAGACTCAGTTATTTAAATTGGTTTTACCTTATTGTTAATAATGAAAAAAATCACTGAATGCCTTTAAGCGGGAAATAATTAGCATGACTTGGGAAATATATGAAAGCAGTAAAAATTATGTAGCTTTTAAGATGGTCCAGGTGAGAAAATATGAGGTCAAATTTAAGATTCCGTCATGGGACATGAATAAAGTGGGTAGAATCAAATGATAAAGGAGTGACATAGTTTGTGACCAATTTATAATGATGAGATGATGAGACAGAAAGAGGGGTCAAAAAAAAAAGAGTAGCACATTGTTTGAGCAACAATAACACACAAATTGGTTTGGTTGACCAAGTTGTGGAATGGCTTAAGATTGGAAAAATCCAGTAATTCAGGAAATTAAAATTTTAATGGGAAGAGTTAGAACTAAATCATTAGGTCAGTTTTGTACATAATGAGCTTGAGATGTATTTGCAGCTGCCAGATGCTTGAAAATGCGACCTGGGATTTGTGGGTTTCCATATTCATTCCTTTTTTTCTTCAATAAGTAGTTACTGAATACCTATCTCATGCCTTGCTATGGACTAAATATTTGTGTCCTTCCCAAATTCATGGGTTGAAACCCTAATCCCCAATGTGATGATATTTGGATGTGGGGCCTTTGCCAGGTAATTAGGCCATGAGAGTGGTGCCCTCTGATTCGCGCCCCTTGTAGAAGAGCCAGGAGAGAGCCCTCTTCTTTTTCTCTCTCCCTCACCATGTGAGGACACACTAAGATGAACGTCTGCATACCAGAAGGCCTGCCCTCATGGGATACCAGATCTGCTGGCACCTTAATCTTGGACTTCTAGCCTCCAGAACTATAAAAAATAATTGCTCGATATCTAAGCCACTCTGTCTGTGGTATTCTGTAACAGTAGTGCAAACTAAGGCATGCTTGTCCCATGTTAAATTCAGCGGTGAGCAAAAGAGACAGATCGCCTTCCCTCTGGTGGTTCGCACGCTATTTGTAAGGGAAAATAATAATACACAAAGAAACAAACAGGATACATTCAGATAGTGGGGTAAGCACTTAAGAAAAAACAAATGTGTTCAATGGAGCAGAATATGAAAAGAAAAACAAGACAGTGGAGGGATGGGTTTACTCAGGAAGGTCTCTCTGTGGCGGTGATATTGGAACTGAAACCTGAATGATGAACACAAGCTTCTTTCAGGTAGAAGCGAGTGCATATGGAAATATTCTTGCTAAAGCAAGGTGGAAAAAAGGAACAGTACAGTAACGCAGCGAAAAGGTGTGTGATGTGCAGCTTCAGAACAAGGGCTTTACTTCAGGCTCCCTGGAGAAACAGGTCCGAATGCAGGAGGGGAGTCATTGGAGAGCAGATGAGGTACAGCGTACGCAGGGGACTGAAGGAAGTGGATTGTACAGAACGGCGGAGTTGAAGGTAACAGAGCTAAAGGGATACCGGAGAAGTTGTGGGACTGGGGTGGCCAGGCCGTTTGACACCTGCCGGTGAATGTGGGCTTCCCCCAGGGAGGCCATGACCTTGGGTGAGATGGCTCTCTGAGAACGAAGGCAATCTCTGGAGAGGGGCTGAGCTGTGAGCCTCAGAGCCACATGGCAGCAACAGCTGAGGGGACAGGGACCTCGTCCTGAACAGGGCGCACAGAGCACCACACCATCCAGGGCAGCAGACGAGGACCGCGGGTAGGAGGCTGGATTTATGTTAGGTATCATCAAAACCTTTATGAGTATTTCAAGCAAGTATTCATCCTGAATAGGTTTATAGTTTTAAAACCATGTCCCTGGCTACTGTGTACAGAAATGTGAGGAGGAATCCACACGGACTATGGAGGACAAGTGAGGAGTGGGATACGTGAGTCGTCCGGGGAGTGAGAACGGTGGTTTAGTCAAGGGGATGGGAGTCGACAGGCAACAATTAGGAGCTAAAGGCGCGGGTTGGAAGTGGTGGAATTCTCTCAGAGAAAGTGGAAAGCCAAAGGCACTAAGGCTACATCTCTGGAGAATAACAGCGCTGAAATCAATGCAGAAAGAAGCAATAAAAATTAAAAGGACAACGAGAGTCACAACGTGAACTGAGACAAAGTGGTAAGAGAGTGGGATCAAGTAAATATTAGAAGTTTTGTGTTTCAACACAAAGGGAGAAAATGATTGACCGCATCAAATGCCATAAGGTAAATCTAACAAGATAAAGGGTTTAGCCGTAGTATTGCTGTTGTGGATGTGTGATGGGAAGGAAGGCGCTGGAGTATACAGAAAAAGAAATAGGAGGTGAGGAAATGAAGAGCAAATGATGATTGATCGTCTGTAGATAAATAGAGAGCAAATAATTTAATTAAATTGGCAAGTAAGATAGAAAAAGATTTTTAGTTTATTTTTATGAGTTTGCTTTTAAACAGAAATATGTCTAAGTGGGTTTTCTAGCATGCACAAACACACATACCAGAAATCCAAAACACTAAGAGTCAAGATGAGTTGAAGACAAAGGAACCCCCGTCTCCATAATCAATCCTCCATCATATGGATCACCTTCGATTAGATATGTGTAAAGATGGGAAGGACTGAAAGTGAAACATTCACGTCAAATTAATCCTATTTCTTTGCAGAAGTGGAAGACAAAATTGAAAGGGATAAAACATTATGAAATTGTGATATTATATTAGAATATAACCTGCACTTGGATTTTTCAAAAATATCAATGCACCTATTAAAGATAATTTTAGTTTATCATATGCTAAATTTTGCAACAAATAACTTTATAAACCAGACAACCATAAACAAACTGAAAGATATGATCCTTAGTGTGAGGACAATTGTATGCAGAGACAGAAAATGTGGACAAAGACTGTCTTTATATGTAAGAGCTACTTTGGCTCTTTACTTATTGAACTATTTAAGAAAATTAAAAACTCATTGAAAATTTGCATTCTTTGTTTGATGGAGCCTGTCCTTTCCACGCTTGATTACTTTCTCAGTAGTCAACTCTGGCTTTCCATGGTCATCACACACATAAACTCGACAAGAGATGATGGCTTCTACATGTAAATGTCCATCTATTATTCCCCTAGCTATTGCATAATTTTATTGGTATTCAGGGTAAACAGTAAGTTCAATATATGCTTATTAGACTTTGCGTAGTCTAGCCAACTCACAAAATAGAGTTACATCAGGATATTTGTGATCTCCATTTAAAAGCCTGAGAATTTACATATAATGCAAAGTACGAACTCATTTTAGTATACCATTTTTATTTTGTAATTTTTTTAGTAGAATCACTTTTTTCTCTTTGCAATATAGCATATTAAAATACTGAAGCATGGATTATTACAAACATAAAAGTTGATTTAAAAGAGACTATGTAAATGATAGAAACTGCATTCATCTAGTTGGGCTCTTATAACCTTGAGTGAGCTATTAATACTGACTGAAAATTCAACTATTATCCTACCAATAACATCTGAGATTTAAAAACAATGTAGATTGTATGATTTATAACATAAATGCTACCTGGTTATAAAAGTTACTTTAACATCAGATATTATAAATTAATGCTGAACTGCATGGAAGAGTGACAGAAAGACCATTACAAAATTCTATTTTGGGTATTATAATAGAGATAATATGCTGCAATTTAGTTTAATGAGTTGCAATTAAGAAACTGTTTCAAGAGTTGCATGTGATTTCTTTAATTATTAGTTATTAGTTGTTCCTGCATAAGTGTATTTAAAATCACATTATTTGAACTTAGTAAATGATAAAAACTTTTCAGTATATTAATATTTCTTATGGACTATACATCAGTAAAATTTACAAGGAACTACAGTATTTTTAATTTGTAGTACTTATCAGAAAAATATGAGAATTTTTAGGAAGCATTGACCTATACATGTAATTTGGGTATATTTTGGCATAATACTGAATATTTATCCATCCAAAAGTTACTGAAATTTAATGATCATCTCTAATCAAATATTAAAGGTAACTGACTGAGTAAACTATTCTAATTTAATATCAAATTAGAATAGTTTGATCACAGATATTACTAGAAAATGTAAAATACTGTAATAAATTATTCAACATTCTTAATATCATATCTGGGTATGTTAATCACATTGTATTGTATAATAGGAAAATTAAAAGTGTGTAGAAATACCTTAAGATTCATATAAAAGGGAAACTATTATACAAAATCTATCCTCCCCTTGTATATATTATGGTTATGTTAAAAATTGTGTAAATAGTTTTTTTCTTTCATTCTTCCCCAACAACTCAATTTGTTTACTGCACCAACACTTAACACAGCATCTTATGCATATTAAGAACCTAATAGACATGTGATGAAAGGATAAATGAACATATTTTATTAAGACTAAGTTTAATTGGAGGGTCATACCACTTGTACTCACATGTTCTAAAACGTTTTGGCAATTATTTCTTGCACCATGCACATTCCTTGATTTTCTCAGCTGCTAATCAGCATATTTAATAACTTTCATATGAAAATACTTCTCTTCCCCTCACCTATGTTAAGTTTTATTTTGTATGGTATCTCTAAATAACCTCACCATTATGGTTGCTCTTCTACTTCATATAGTATATTCATATATTAACAGCCACAGAACACTATGTAATTAGTAGTATAAATTCTTCTAGCTAGCATTTGCACTTGTATTACTAATTAGCAGTACTAATACGCTATGTTAATATATATGTATCCCCTCAAAATGGAAACCATGAATTCAATTTTTTTGTCCCACAATGGTTGGTTATTCTAATAGCTGCAACATTTAACAGATCAGGAGATAATCTAATAGGATATGTTTAACAGATTGTGGAAGGGTGTACCCACAGTAACACTATATCAAGCCCATCAAACACAGCTCCATATTTTATGCTTCATCTTTCAAGAGAAGATTTTGTTTTGTGTTGTTTTCCTTCCCCTATTATTGCTGAAATTTCTAATCATAATGTTAACCTTTTGTCCATAGTTGCCATTTGAGTCAAGAAATGTATTTGAGGGCCAGCCGAGTGGCGCGATGGTTAAGAGCTGGCTTGGGACGCCAGAGGGCCCCGGTTCGGATCCCACATATGAGGGCCAGTGACACTGCCCTCCACAGCTAAGATGCTGAACAACAGCTCAACCTGGAGCTGGGCTGCCTTGAGTTTCCGGCGACGGCATAGGCTGCAGCCCCTGTGGCAGTGGGTTGCCATGGGCTACCGTGTGTAGCCAGCAGCCAGCATGAGCGGCCAGCAGCCGCAGTGAGCGGCCGTCCAGGAGCTGGCGACTGATCTGCCTCGCCCGGGAAGAGCGCAATGATGGTGCCAACTTGGGCCAGTGAAGCAACGTCCTCCACAACTAGATTGAAGAACAAAATGACAACAACTTGTCTGTTCCTCTTCCCCCAAATCCCCAGCTAAAAAAAAAAAAACTCTAAAAAAAAAAAAGAAATGTATTTGAAAGAACACTATTCCACAAAGATGTGAAACAAATAACACGAAATACTCTTGATATGTATATTAGAGAAGCTGAAAAGTCCTACACAAAATTACTTATTTAACTTTGCTTAATATAATGTACACCAAAATAATTTGCTTGCATAACCCTTTCTGATTTCTCAGAGCTCTTGTTATAAGTAACACATATTGGTGTACAACTCCAGACACTTTCCTGAATTATGGTATGTGGGAGAGCATTTTATTGAACACAATAAAATTATGTAAAAATAGGCCTTTCCAGGACCACACAATATCCAACTTATGCAACAGCTACCTTAAGCAAATAGTTTTATAAAATAGAGAAAAATTCAAAATAATCCAAGGAACAAATGAACAACTAGAAAGCGAGAGACTCAAGTACACAAGAGCTTTCTCAATGACAAAGTAGTATGACATTTCTAATAATATGTCTATAATTTCCTGATTTATTTCATTCCCAAACATAAGAAATATGCAAGTGGCTAATGATATTGAATTAGAGAAGAAAATGTAAATACAAAATAAAACTACACATCTTATATGAATGAAGCAGTAATATAAGTATATAACCATACCTTTTTCATGATTATCATGGCAAATTTTCTGCAAACTTAAAAAAGCTAAACAAAACAATAGCAGTGTTCTTACCTTATGTGTAAGAACATTCACACATGTATAAGCTGAGTATATGTTATTTTAGGAGTGATGGGAATTTGAGTAAAGGAGTGACACAATCAAGTTTAAGGTTTAAAAGATTTAAAAGACCACTTCATGGACAGTGTAGAGGCTTGACCACTGCACTGTACACCTGAAGCTGAAGCTGAATAATATTGTATGTCAACTATATAGTGTGGAGAGTGGAGTCAATGGAATTGTAATAGATATGTATGATGTGGGGGGGGGAGTGGGGCAGTGGATTGGGGAAGGGGGGTTGTCACTTTGTGAGGGGTGAAATGTATAACTATTGCACTGTGTTGTATGCCTGAAACTAATAAGTAAATAAAATAAAATAAAATGAAATAAAATACAATAATTTACTCTGGCTGCTGTGAGAGAATCAACCACCAGGGTTTAGTGGTGCAAACGAGTCTGAAGCATACAAGGAGTCAGGAAGTCAACAGCTCTCCAGAGGCGATGTGATGCTTGATTGGACGAAGGTAATTAATAGTAGAGATAAAAGTAAAAAAGTGCATACGTGGGCTGTATGTTAAGAGCAAGTCAGTAGTGTTTTCTGATGGGTTGGGTACAAAGCATGAGCAAAAGCATGAGTTCAACATGATAATGCTGAATTTTCACATGAATAACTCGGTGAAGAAAAACACCATTTACTTAAATGGGAAATTTTAGGAAAGGAATAGATTTTGAAGAAAAATGAATTAAGAATTTTATTTTAGTATTTTATGTTGGTGATATCTTTTAGGAATCTTAGTCAATTAAACAGTGTGTTTATATTAGTTGGGAAAGCTGAAGGTATCTATCATTAGAATTTTTAAAAGAAATTATTGTAAACATGGACTTATGAAACTAGTTCTAAATAAAGCTATTATAAGAAAGCCTATATTTAGTTATAAAAAAGGAAGATGCCAGTAAAAATAATTTTGATTTGCATTAAGAACTTATGTAATTTATTCATTCACTCTATAAATGTGACTATGATAGGCTGTGAATTACATTAACTCTTAGTAACTCTAATAAGAGTAAAACTAATCAAGAATCTCCCTTAGTGATAAAGACACATACTTATTACATTATTTGATGAAAGCTGATGGGGCTCTATAAAATCCAATTAATAGTGATAACAGTCCTTCACTTAATAGAAAGGAAAGACTTCCTTGAGGAAAAATGAACAATAATTGGAATTGACCATATCACGTAGGAAACAGGAACAGAGGGTAAAGATTCTAGGAGGAGAACTTCATGGAATAAAATAAACAAAAAATAAAATAAAATAAAATAAAACAGGATTTTTTTCACTCACAGAATTAGAAAAGTTTGAGTATAAAGTAGAATTTCTTGATACTGAGTGAGAGACATATTTCAGTGGCATGTATTTAGTTTTGCTAAAATGGTCTGCATTGAAGCCAGGTGCTAAACTGTTTGAAGATAGATTCACAGCAGAGAGAATCAAGAGACCATTTGATAAATGTGGGAAGGGAATGCCAGTGGGGATGCTATTGCTGCAATTTTGCCTGAAGTGCAACCCGCTCCTTACTTCCTTCTGGGTGAAAATGTAATGTTCGTTTTAGTACTTGTTGCAGTTAAAACCCAAAATATGATGACAGGGGCCCCTTAATATTTCTTTTTAAAAGTGGATTCCCTTGGTCCTTGAAACCCTGCTATAAAACTACTAATTAATATTTGGCAAGGAATTCGGAAAGGTGTGTATTCCCAGACACACCATAAACCATCTTGGTTAGAATGTAAAATCAAGGCTGCAGCACACCCATTAAAAGGATTTATAACTATGTTTTAACTTAGAGTGGAGATGGGAAGAACAGCAGACAGCTGTTAAGAGGTTGAGAGCAGGAAATATGGCCTGCTTTTCATCAAAAAAATACATAAATAAAGGCGCTGGGGATATAGAATTTGTTTTAAGTTGCTGGAAGCCGGTGAAGAATTAAACAAGCTTGGAATTGATAGTTTGAAATTGGAACATACTTTGGGACTCACCACATAATCTAATGTGATGAAACTCTCGGGAATATTTACAGTACAGATATCTACTTCTGAAACAGTGATAATACTATATTTGATATTTTAATATATTACACTTAATTGGGGAGGGGAGAATACAAAAACAAAAGAAAAGAAGAATGGCACTCATCAATAGCAGGACAGACAGTAGCAGCTTAAAGCCCTTCATGTAATTGAAGTGTCATTTTCAACTTCAGGGGTTGCTTATCAAATGAATTGCTTGGTTTAGGTATAAAGATATGTTATAAAACAGAGCATGAAAAATGTAACAAAATTTCACTCAGAAACTTATCTTCTATAGGTATAAGAATGCCAATACAAATGTTTATGCATTATATATATATACATATATATATATATATATATATATGTAAAATAAAAGTATATATTTTGGTTGCATTTCATACAGATTCTTTTTCTGTGTCATCTAAAATGTTATATTCATCCAACACTAAAGTTATCAGATTTGAAAGATGAACATTGATTGGGAAAAGTTGAGAAAAATTTTAAAACATAATTTTCAATATTTAAAATTCTAGAGCTAGGTAGAAAAATATTGCTTTGCATGAAATTTCTCAGTTCTCTATCATGAGCTTTCAACTGTGAAAAAATTATCGTACTGTAATTATTACTATCACTGCTACTGCTATTGTTACTACTACAAATAGTGATGATAACAGCAACCATTTGTGGTGTTCACTGTATATTAGACACCATGCTGACCTTTTGAAAGCATTTATTTTTTATAGTGACCATATCAGGTGAAGATAATGATTCTTCTCATTGCACAGGTAAAGAAACATGCCCAAGGTCACGTGACTAGTGAAGCAGAAAGACAGTCTCTGAACCCCAAACTACGTGCTACCCTAGTCCACACTGTTCAATAGAAGTCTGAACTTTCCTTCTTAGGCTACTGTTGAGAATATGCATAGCTATGTTTTCTTACTGCAAATTAAAACACAAGAAAGAACACAAAAGAGGCCACATCAAAGTACTGAGAAAGTATTTGAGTATTTTGCTTTGAAGGAAATTTTGCTCAAAGATTTCTTTTGATAATCAGAGTTAATATTTATCAGAAAAAGAAAAATGCATTAGTCATTCTGTATTAAAATGTCAAGAGCTGCTGAGAGTCAGGCTAATCAATATACTAGACCCAACTGCAGAACTTGATAAAGTTTGTTTAAATAGCTCAGCTAATTGTAGAAATGTGAAAGATATGAAAACAGATACAGTTGAGCTTTCTCACTGAGTTGGAGAGTTATCCATAGAAGCAGTAATGAGATTATGACAGGCCTGGCATTTTGAGACTACTGACAAATTCTCATGACGATTTAGTTAAGACCTTATAATCAAACATACAGAAAATTCTGGAAAATCAAAGGTGAATGGTATTTCCATGTGACAGAATAGCCCACATAAATCTGCAGAGCTTTGTCACATTTACTTTGAGAGTGTTCCAGAGTCACACATGTTCACTGGTTACTATAAGGGCAGTAGAGGTTTGCTTCTTCTACAAAAGAACAGCTCGCTGGAACTCAGTCCTTCTAACACTCACTATATAAATTAGCTACCTCCAAAGCTATAGAGGATTTTCCCCCCACTCCTGTCCAATCCCTGAAAGTTATATTTTTTCCTCAAGTGGTATAGTTATTTGTAATGTACAATTACTTATGAGAAAATGGCCATACATTTTAACAAAATTCTAGCTCATCAAGTATCTTTAACAATAATAAATAACATTGAAGTTTAAAAGTGGGTAAATATTTAAAATAAAGAAAGCAGAAGGGAAGACGAAAGGGAGGATATGGGGGACGGGGAGAGAAAGGAAGGAAAGAAAGAAGGGAGAAAGAGAGGAAGGGAGGGAGGGAGGGAGGAAGAAAGGAAGGGAGGGAGGGAGGAAGAGAGAAAAGAGAGAAAGAAAACGAGACTGTAGCTGCTGTCCTAGCCCCTACACACTTTGGTTGAAAACAGTCAAGGCAAACACTGATAATTAATTTATGTTTTTAAAAAATGTTAAAATTCAAGTCTAATGTTTACTAATAAGATCTGTATAAAATCCAATAAAAAGACAATAGCTATATATTTATGGGAATGTGCCTCCTTGACTGACTCAGTCTCTTTCTATTCATTGCTTCTTTCCCCCATGTCCTTTTTAATTAACTGCAGTTAAGTTTGACATTTCCAAGCATTTACCTTTTCATCCTCCCCAATATTTTGTAAGATGTCTTGTTTAAAAAAAAAAACAAATTCTCAATATGTTTTATTAATTTGATTGTTCAAAACTAAATGAAAAAGACTACTTTCTCATTAATTTAAGCTCTTTAAACAATCCTCTGTAGAACATTCTATAGCTGTTCTGTGATGTTAGGCTTTAAAGTCATCCTAAATCCAATTTTTGCAGCTAGAACCATCTGTTAGTGGGTCTCAGGTTTAAGCTTGGAGTTCTCTTCATAGGTAAATGATCGCAGGATACAACCACACAGTAGGTACTTAAAAGTGGAAAGATCATGCCCCAAGATCATAGTAGAGAACACTAAAGTGTGTCTTGAATCTGTCTCCCCTTCTTCCACAGAAATCCCATTTTTAGAGGGCCATATGACTCCCTTAGTATTAAAGAGTCCACTCCACAACCCCCTTTGCAGCAAATATGATTATATCACTAGGTGGAAGTGTTTGGTGGAAACTCGGGCACATCCATTAAGAAATAGCTGAGGCCCTTGTCAGTTCTATTTCATCTCTTCCCCTACCCGCTGCTTGTAATATAGGCGTTGCTAGATTGGATTACGACGTTCAGAATGTACATAACGAAATACTGGAATAGAAGAATTGTGAGTCCTCTCAACCTTTTTATATAGCATTCATATTCCTTTACATGAAAAGAGACCAAGAACAATGCAGGGCCCATATAATCACTGTTTTACTTGTTACTATTTGTTTTGGTTAATTGTTTAAAATCTTATAAGTTCACTACCAAGTCTACTTCATGTCTCCTCTAATGACCAAGATTTATGTTTAAAACTTGTTGTTCACATGCCCTACCATAGCTCCCTAAAAAGTCACGTTCTGCATTTGAACCCCACAGCTGAATTATTATATATCCATGTTTTCCTTCTTTGTGCTCCATCCTGAGCAATCTATATAATGTTAATCATCATATTTTCTATTAGAAACATAACTAAACAATCAATACTATTTCACATTTAGGGACATTTTCCATACAGATCTACCTAAATTAATGTCATCCTGTTTAATCCTCATGATAATCCAATAAAGTAAGTAGCATTATTACATCCATGATAAAATAGACGGAAAAAACATTGACTTGCTAAAGATCACACACTTATTCGAACAAGCAGAACAATTCCCATTAATTAAATCACAATTTCTCTTTCCTAAAATTTAGGTTCAGCAGAAATATCCCTGGTATTATTTACATCTTGTAGGATCTGATTTTAAGCTAAGGCAGTGTCAACAGAATTAGATAAGAGAAAGTCTCTTGACCCATAAGTGATTTACTGAGTGACTAAGCTCCTTCAGATTTTTGATGATAAAAACATGTTTAGTATGTACAAGGGAGCAAATGATGAATTGTGAGACTTATAAGAAATAGCCCTCCACAGGTGAAACTTATTGTTATACACGGGACAAGAACATGACACATTTTTTGAGCTAGACAGGTTGAGGCCTGAGCATGTAACACATCAATATATAACATCCATCTATGCTGTAGCTAGATGCTTTTCTTACTTTCATTAATAATGTCAAAATGATAATTAAATAGATAATGTAGTGCAGTCCATGACGATACTGGCTGATTTGTCCCAATGCTGTTTGTGCCTTAGTAACACTTAATAAGCTTGACTTAGGTTTTGTTTTACTTTTTAGCAGCACCTAGAAAAGGATTTTCATTATCTGGCATTCCATATTTCCTCAAGTAATCAGACTTGTTGTTTTTTAGTATATCCATTTTCCATATTGAGGTAAGTGCTGCTGGATTCATCTTTCCTTCCTTTATACTGCCATGCATGTATGAACATGTATATTCTTAGCCAGGGAGGTCAAGGAAGGTTTTGAAGGGACTGAGCTAATGTAATCGTGGAGTATGCAGGGTGAAATCTTTAAGAAAAAGAGTGTACTGTATGGAACTGTTTATAATTTCACATAGCTGCATCTTCCAGTGTTTCTATCATAATTTGTAAACTGGATATCATGCTTAAAGAGACACTCACCTTCTGAATATGTGAATATATGCTACAGTTTTATTCAATACATTTGTAAACTATTTTTACATTTGAAAACTATAGAACTTATTTACCAGTTGTAATTTCATCTTTCTTTAAACATGCATTCAGTTTTTCACAAAATTAAGTTAAATACTTATACATATTTATATTTATAAAATATTTTAGCATATATATATATATATATATACACACACACACACACACATACATATTCATATACATTTTCAGATCCTATTCTATGACCCCAATCATTAGCAGAGATATGGACACATGCCCTGCCATTGGGTAGCCAATTCTCTTGCCCGAGTGCTGAGCTGGATAAGAGTAAGTGTCTCTCAATATCCTGTCTATTAATGAAGATGAACAATGTGAGGTAAAACTGAAACTAACCTATGAATGGTGATTTGCTTGCTGCTTACTCCCTTCCAGGTAGTAGAAGGAAGGGGTGCAATGATGACAACAGGGTAGCACCTCCCATTGCCATAGGTGGCAGCAGTGTCACTGTGGTTATGGGGTTTCTAGAGTCAGCAATAAGGACATTGCTATTCGATACAGAGCTTTGGGTGAGCCAAAAATCTAAGGGGATCATTTGGCTGAGCAGCTAAAAAAGCAGACACTCAAACGCAAAAGTGAATGCAAAGCTTAATATACCAACACTGAGCTACTCTCCACTGTTGACTAAACTGCAATGAGGCAGAGCTATGGAGGCCCGCACTGGGCATGAAGAAGGGGGCTCCTGTGTCTAGATGCTGCCAGATGTTTGCCAGTACACAGAGAAAGAAGCAGCCCTCTCCTCCGCGCTGACTTTCACGCTAGAGGTCAAGGGCGAAAAACTCCCTCCCTGCTGGTCCTCCCTATCTACCTCCACATCCAGCATCCTCTTCTCCCTGCACTCCATGCATCCCAGGCCCATCTGTACCTGGTCCTGTGGAGGAAGCTCCTGAATTCAGCTAATCCGATGTGGGCAGGGTTCTCAGTGAAGAAGGGAGACTGACGTGACCTTGTACATGAGGGTCTCTGGGCTAATTCAGTATACTCCTTTTGTGCCTTCCACTTCTGAATGCATAATTGATATTGATGTTTAAGATGCTTGTACTGGGAATATCCAGAAATGTCAGTGGGAATTCACTCATTCAGGCAGGGATAGCCAAATAGACAGAGAAGGAACCCTGTCTCCTACTGTGGGGTCGGACAGAAGCAAATGGAAACTCAGGAGATGGGAATTATTTCACAGTATTAGTGAAATACATGATGGCTATAGAGTACTCAGAGATATCACATCCCAGTGCAGCACGCCATCTGGGTCATGCAGACACTAAGATAAACCTTTAGAATCAAAGACAATCATGAACCTGGCTACTCAGCTCTTATGGAAGCTGAATGCCTGACCAGAGAGGCTTCATAATTCTCTGGCCTGATGTTCTCTTTTTGGAGTTTGTCAGCTTAGACTCAATGACTAACAAGGGAAGGGCCAAAGAGGCCTCACTTTTCAAACAAAAATCATATATTTAAGGGTGTAGCTGGCCTGGTGTTACATGAATAAGTGGCACCTGCATCAGCAAGGACAACTTTCCTTTCCACCCCATCACTTGAAGCAAAGTCACTTGCTCCATAGATCCCTTCGTTACGAAGGTCCCCTAAATTCCTAAATTGGTTCTCTAATGGTACGGCTAAGTTAAAATCTGATGGCATATATTAGGAGGCAGCTGTCATCCAACCTGAGTGGTGACATTGGGAAACCAACAGGAAGGTTACGGATGCCTCTCATTTGAGTTTGGCTGCAAACTGTGGCAACAAACCACAGCCATGGATAGAATGGTCAGCATCACTCACAGGGGTGGTCTCCGTAAGGGACCGCTTTTCTGTAAAAAACAGACAGTGCTCAGGCTGCTGCTAAAACCTGAACCATCCAGATCTCTGCCACCAGCACCACAACTAGTCATCATAGAAGAAAAGGCACCACCTCCGCCATGATAACTGGAAACAAAGCAAAGAATAAAATGTTTCTGATGTAGATGAGGCTACATGCTGGACTGGCCATCCCTTCCAAAACTCGGCCCGTTTGACTTGAGGCTGAAAGATCACATCGCATCCGACTCCTTCCTGAGACCATTTGAGGTGCCTCAATGCCACCAAGACTTAGGTTTCCAGTGTCACTTTCACAGTCTGACCAGTTAACTCTGGTCATAGCATCGTGACCCTTGAAGGCAAACTGTGTACATATTTTTTCCTGCCACAAAGGATGTTAACAACCTGGCATAGTCATGGTTATTTTATGGTCATTTTATTCATCTTATCAAACACAGGATGCTGGCATTATTGAGTGGTAGAAAGAATTTTAAAAAGCCTACTCTACATCTTGGTTAACCTACAAACTGTTCTGGAAGCTGGAAGTCAAAAGTTGGTGTCACTGGGCTGAGAGCAATGTGTCAGTGGGGCTATGCTGCCTCCCGAGGATCAAGGAGGAAATCTGTTGTTTCCTTCCTCCATCCTCTCGCATTCCTTTGCTGGGGGTCCCATCATCCCCATCTTCAAGACCAGCGTTTTCAAATAAAACCTCTGTCCGTTTTATCTTCACATTTCCTTCTCTCCCATGTAAATGTCAAGCCTCCCTCTGGTTCTGTCTTCTGGTACAGGCTGTGACATTTAGGGCCCTCCTGGATAATGCAACATAATCTCCCCTTCTCGAGATCTTTCATTGAATCATACCTGCAAAAATCCTTTTTTTGAAAAAAAATAATAACATTGACAGTTTTCAGGGATTAGAACCTGGCATCTTTGGGGGCCATTATTCAGTCTGCTACAACTAATAACTATTTTGCTGATTTCTACTGGTTTCTTAATAGCCACAGAGAGTTTTCTATCAAAGACTAAAACAAATGTTTCATTAGACTGTAAACATAGACGGTTGCTTGTCTGCTTCATAATCGCCGTGCTGTCACGCAGAACAAGCAGAGGCAGAGTTCTCTGAGAGCAGAATGATTAGGATTAGCGCTGCTGCTACAGAAACCGGATCAACGGGATTATGCAGGAGGCTCTCTGCTGTGTAAGAACTGGGATAATCCCAGCTAGTCTGTTGTGCTCAAGTAACTCATAACCTCAGCTAACTCTGTGCATGCCTCGGCATTCCTGCAGCTCTGGTGCTGACCTTCATCAAACCTGAACGAATTGTACTGAGGAACGATTAAGGTAGTGCTGTGCTGGGCTAATCCATGTAGTAACGTGCAATGGTCCAAGGCAGACCAGGTGAGCACCAGCCTCAGCTGATCAGCAATTTTAACAGAATACACACACACACACACACACACACACACACACACCTATATCTATATCTATAATCTATCATCTATTTATCTGTCTATTATCTATCTACCTACCTATCTACCTACCTATCTTTCTTTCTCTTGGTTTCTGTCACTGGTGCTGACCCCCCCCCGGCTTGATTTTGGCCACGTGACTCAATGTCCTTGGTTTTTCCTCATGTCCCGAAGGACTTGGTTTTCGTGTTCTGACCTCCAGTTGCCTCCCCCACTGGCCTCTGCATCCCATCCTCTCCCACCCTTGTCCATAAAAGGGAAAGGATTCCCTCTTCAAGGCAAACATGGTGTTTTTGTCTTTACTTCTGAAAAATCAAATGGCAATAAAACATGATAAAAATGCATTTTTGCCTTACTTTTCCTTCGATCTCCTGCTCCTGTGCTTTGCACCCCATCTAGCAAAGCTCTTGGATGTAGTTGTCTGGGGGCTGTGTCTCCAATTTTCCTCTCACCGCTCTGGAATTCACTCCAAGCTGACTTCGTCATGTCTGCCCCCTCCCCACTGCCCCCCTTTCTCTCTGTTCCCCAGCCACACTTAGCACCCTTGTTGCTCCTGGAGCACAGTGTGTGCATGTTTTACCTCAGGGCACTCGCATAGGCTGTTCCCTCCACTGAAAACCTTTTCTCACCCCTCTCTCACCTTTTTTAAGTCATTGCTAAGAAATCACTTTTTCACTGACACCTACCTACCCTGACTAACAGAGTGGTTCACATCTTTTCCATTAATTCTAATAACTTGGTTCGCTGGATCTGTCTGTTGGTTTTTGAATAAGTATACTCTGATTATGATTTTGTTAATTTCTTCTTTAGTGCTGTCAGATTTTGTGCTGTATGGCTTAGTGTTACCTTGTTAGGTTCGTAATTGTTTATGATTATTTTATCTTTTTTGTGTTTTCTTCCTTTGTTATTCAGTACCCCTTCTTAATCCTTTGTAACAGATTTTCATTAAAGTGTGTGTGTGTGTGCGCGTGTGTGTGAGTGTGTGCGCGCGCATGCGCGCACACGCAGTGCACATGCTCTTCTTCTAGTTATTTCCCTGGTCTGTCTTTGCAATCCCTTTATTTTCCACTTGTCTGCATGTGTATGGTTATGTGTATATTTTGTTGTGTTACTTGTAAATAGTACATGGGGGAACTTTTAAATTCCATAGATAATACTCTTACATGATAGCTTACATTCAAAATATTTACATTTATTGTGATTATTACATGTACATTAAAATTATTTCTATGTGTTTACTTCTTATCATTTTTAACATTTCTTTCCTTTTCTTCCCCTTCCGCCTCTTCACTTTTGCTTCAACTCACTGTGCGTGTTCTCTCGCTCACACAGCTGCTGCTTAGTTAGCCTATCTCCAACCCTCCCCTGGGGTCTCCTTGCCAAATCTAGGCTCACCTAAACCAGTTAGGGTTGCTGCACATTATACTAATGAGTGTATTTCATAGCAAGCATGTGGGCCATGAGTCACTCAGCTCAGCTCCTCTCCCCAAGCTCTGTCTGCTTACCCCATGTCTTTGGCACGTGTTGCATAAGGCACGGCCTCAGGTTCACTGCAAATTTCCAAGTCCATTTTCTGAGAATGAAGCAATGAAAATAAATCTTTTTTCCGAAATTTGTGCTTGGATTCCGTATCACTTATAAGCGCAAGCTCCAAGTCATCTTTGCCCATTCCAGACTGGGATGCCTCAGGCCTGTGGCTTCACACTGCATTTCAAGTCCGTGAAAATTTGATCTTGTTTTTAAGCCTGAGTATCTTTTTCCTTTCATTATTTTAGTGAATTCTTTTTCCTTCCTAGTTCCCTCATATATTAACATACAATAATAACTGTCCTGGAGGAGCATGAATAAGTTTATACATTTTGTATCTCCTTATTTAATTTGTTTCAGTGCATGTAAGAGAAGGATGCATGCTCTGTGTTTAAATTAGAAAATATTTCCAATTAAACGTGGTCTCTACATCTTCCTGATTCACAATGCATAAAATAAAAAGATTAGTAAGATATGGGACTGCTATTCAAGAAAATAGTAATCCAATATTTGGACATGAATGAAAACAAATTACTATAATGCAAGGGGGCAGTCACTTGATACATAGTTGCAAACAGAATATAATGGATAAGACTGGAATAGATTGTGTGTGTTGGTGGGAATATCAGCAAGGAGTTTTCAGGAAGAATAATAATTCACATAGGTAAATGGAGAAGGTAATGAATTGCAGATAAATGAAATAATGGTTGCAAAAGAAAAAGCATTCTCCATGTGTTGGCAACAGGGGGTACTCCAATTGGAATGGGAGGCCACACAAATTAGAGAAACCGTGGAAGAAGTTTGGTGGCTTAAGTGTTAGACTAAGAAACTGATCCTCAGTATGGTGGGTAACTGGTATTGTCTGATAGTATATGAGATAATGAGAATAATCTAGATGGGGATGCTCATTTTGTCTGGTAGTTGAAGCTACAGGAAGATACTAAAAATTGGGATCATCAGCTGGGAAATGTGCCCTGCCATTAAAAATAATTAGGCTCTGGAAGTATATAATTTATTGTGTTGGACTTTTTTTCCCCGAAGTCTTTGTTAAATATAGTGTGAAATGAAACTCAGCTAATATTTTACATAATTTTTATAATTTACTCCTTGCAACAGTCCTATTAAAAAAATCCTTCTATTTTCTCCCATGTACGAGTATACACAAGGTAAGTCCGGGTTGGAAAGATAATAATTGGCAGAAGAGTGATTAGTAGAGGAGTGTTTTGAGTCCAGAGTCCCCACACTTAGACACTCCTCCCAAGTGCCTCCCTGAAACATTTGGGGACAGTAAAAGTTTACAGTTACATTTCTCGCATTTACTCATTTTATGTGTTTTTGTAATGTCTAGCCTTTCATCTGGGTGATAACAACTTCAGTCTTTAAAATTATATTAAAATATAATGACAAATGTAAATTTTGGATAACCATGCTTAACAAGTGGGCTCTTGGGGGAGAAATTTCTAGCAGTGAATTATGAGTCAAAGCTATTCTTGAGACTTATTAACATAGATATAAGTAGAATGGAATAATAATGACATGATAATGAAAATCACATTTCTATAATTGAGATAATCCATATCCGCAGTACCCCAGGTTAATTTGTAAAATTAGTATGAAGTGATAAATGAATAGAAAGTTATTGTGCTACTGCACAAAGTAATTTGCTGAGGCAGTGTTCAGCTTAGCGATTCTGCTTGGCATTTACTTTCCTTAGACTGTTTTTTTCTTTTCTGATATTCAGATTGTAAAATGAAATGGTTCAAAGGTAATAAAATCCCACATTCTTAGTGTAATATGTTTTTCTATGTGGTTGGGTTCATGCCATTTTTTTTTCACATTATATATTATGAGTATACATATTTCATTTTTGTGGTTCTAATTTTGATGACTCTTGTAGTACAGATTATTTTAATGGAATTCTCTGCTCTACTAATTTGGACTTCTTAAAATTTAAATGTGAAGTTTTAATCTAAATAAAATAATTAATTTAAGATTACTTGATTTTAATTATAAGCATTCTTTATGCATGGCTAAATGTCAAATACAAAAATGTGCATTGAATTAATACGCAGAAAGAATAAATGCATGTTTAAATGTGGACATCAAGGCATGTTATGAAAAATATTACTAGTGGCATTATTGCAATATTAATTAATTAACAATATTAAGAAAACAAACAAACAAACAAAAAATCTGGAGGAAGCCTGGGCACATTTTCCCAAACAACACATTGGATAGGTTGCAACTGGCCCCCGTTAGTTTGAAACTGGCCCTGGTAGAAGTACTATTTATACTATGAAAATCAGCAAATGCTTTTGTTGAAAATCCGTTCTTTGTTATCCAGAAAGGCAGCCGTCAGAGTTATCAAACACATACCAGCAAACCACAGAGTGAAAATCAGGTGGGAATGAGTTTGAGTTTCAAAGATTGGGAGACAGGCAGTGAGTAAGCACAACGTCTCAAGAGGTTGCACTGTAAAGAGAAGCCAAAAACGGCAGAAGCTAGAAGAAAAAGTGTGGTGGTTCAGAAAGGTGTGTTTTATTGCTGGTGTTATTTGGTGTGTTAGTTTTGTTTTTGTTTAAGTTCTAGGAGAAATAAAAGGCATAGGTAAGCACACGGGATGTTTCAGTCAAAAGGCGCATAACTGGATGACGCAGTAGAGGAAAGGTAGAATGGCCAATGTGACTGCCTTGGATCTGTAGGAAGAAGGTGGGACTTCGTGTGCTAATAATGAGGTTGGTATCAGACTCTAGTGTCTAGAGTTCTTGATCACATCGGGGCAATGGACAGACCACGTGAGCACACTGGCAGACGGGGGGACAGCTAACAGCGATGGAATAGCTCTTCTAAGTGAAGTCATTATTTCCTTAAGAGACATTAACTTTTGACCCTGTATAGCTCATATCCATTTCATTCTTTCACGCAAGACCTTCAGAGAAAATAAAATTCAAGTTTACCGTCTAATTACCTTAACATTGCATTAAAATACGCCACATTCAAATCTCAACCCACTCTCTTACGTTGATATATTTAAGTAGGCCCATAAAGAGTGTCACTTCTTTAAACAGTCTATAAAATGATTTATCTGGAAGGGCCATGCAATACCACTTTTGTACAGAATTCAGAATTCTCTACCTGCTATTTTACGCACATCCAAAAAGAACAACACCAGCAATGAATTTTCCAACGCAGCCTACTAAACGGTCACTTTATCTTCTTCAGTCTGCAATTAGAGACTGCTTGTATACAACATTATGTTTGCTAATGAAAAGGTTCATAACAGGCTTCCCCAACATATGCTACTTTGGCATGTGGATTATTTTGAGCTGAAGGCAACAGAGAGCCTGTGGGCTCAAAAGAAACCTTTACTCTCTCTTAAAGAATCTAAACTGGGGCCTTGCCATTACTAAGAGCCATTACTAAACTTTCTAATTACCGTACATTATTTCTCATGGTCCTATGAATGACCTCCCTCCCTTCTGAAGCCCCAGGATACCAAGCCTCATTCCTTGTCTCAGGACATCACATGTACCACATTTTACCTGTCTGTCTCTGAACCTATCATCTATGTGGGGTCTCTCACTCTCTCATGTATATGGGATTCCCATACGTACATATGTAATTATAGTTGGCTATGTTCTCTTGCTAATCTGTCTCATGGCGACTTAGTTATTAGGACTGCTGAAAGAGCCTCAAATGGTAGAGGAAATTTTGTCCTCCTCCTCAACCTTAATGTACTCTATAAACAAATAATTGATGTGTATCTCAATGTCAGTTGAGAGCAGAAAAATACCAATTTTCAATTCTACTGCATGTCTTCTTCCAAAAATATGTATACATAATATATAAAATTTGTGTATATATAAAATGCACAGACATATATATTTTCACTTATATAAATGGAGTCACTCATTTTATTAAGTAAACTGTACATAATTAATAGGTTCACTGAAATAATAAGCTATTTTCTCCCTTGTAGGCTGTGTAATAGTTATATGAAGATTAAATATTTTTAGAAATTATTTGGATTATTTATCAAGTGGTGCTTTCAAAATACATACGTATGTAATATTTAAGATCATATATACTTAAGATTATAATTGTAATTAAGTAATACTTAAGATTATAACTGCTGCTAAACATACCCAAATTGTTTTGTTCCTAACAAAAGAAATCCAAACACAAATTCCAATTTTCCTTACCCCTCCATGTCCATTCTGTAAATCCAACAAATCAAAAAGGGGAAGATTTAAATAGCTGTTTTTGTCACCATCTATCCACATGCTTCAATAACATCCTATCCAATTGACAGAGTGACAAGCCCAGTGTCTTTATCTTATACTCCATAATTTAATTTGCAAACAGCTAGCTTGACTTCCTTACCCTCCAGGCCCAGTGTCAGCCTTATTGAATGAAAATTCAATTCTCACCAAAGGCCCTCAAGGGTAATTACTGGCCTATGGTGAGCAGTTTTGCAGAAAGAACTCTAGGTGAAATTCAAACAATGTCTCTTTATGGTGATAAAAATCCTATCTCCATGGATTTACATTTCACTCCTCTTGCATAGTAACCTAATGATTTGTTTACTTTCTCTACTTCATAGCAGGCACAAGGCATCAGATTTTCTCCCAATTATTCTTCAGTCCTTTTTCTTGGTCAGTTTGTGCAATATATTTCAATTTTAGAGTGTTCACTTTATTGGGGTATTTGCAATTATAATTATGCTGATATTTATTTGGATTTTAACGTACAAAATAAATGTTCTGAAATTCTAAAATAGAGCTGAGTGAATTGGTTTGAGGGAATGTTTACTCAAAAGCAACTGATTAATAACTACAGGAAAGGAGACATGCTTGAGAGGGATAATGAAAACTGACAGCTAACATGCTTTCAGAAAATGAGGAAGTCACAGGTTGAGGTTTTGTGAACAAAGGTGAGAAAATGTTTGTTTGTTTGTTTACTTATCATACAGATATGTCTGAACCTGCAAGTCAATTCCAAGACTGTAACTTAAAAAATAAAAATAAAAAAATAAATTACATTCCTATTTACCTGAATTATATAATAAAAAAAGATTCTGTCTAAGGACTTTGTGTGGCAAACACTTTACTTAGTTTTCCAGTTAGTTATCTAGTCATCGTCTACCTGAAGAACTAAGCAAAGAAAATCACAAAATCACTTCAACTCATGAAAATAAAAAAAATATGTTAATATTAAAAACAGATAGAAGCTACCAGAACCTTTCTTTTCTGTCACCAAAAAACACATTTCTTCTGTATCTACCCTAAAATGATGAGAAATATGGTACACATTTTCTTAATTAATCAGTCCTTGCTATTGTTTATTGGTATTATTCATACAACTGTCTGATAATATTTTTAAAAATCTTCATGTTATCCTAACAAAAGAGATGGAAAGAACATTTATTGCAAAGATTTGAAGAGAAAGAATAAGAAAATGTAATATTCTTACATATTTATTTTTTAATTATGACTTGAAATGAAAAATCTTCCTTGACACGACTTTGAAAATGATAACAAATAAATCTTCAGTGGGGGGTAGAGAGAAAGGGTGAGTGGGGAGCTTACATATTCAAACAGGATACAATAACAGCAATTATTTTCTGAGAAGTATGCAGTGCTATACAGATAAAAACCTCATTCAATCGCACAGTTGTTCAGTCAACCAAATGTTATTCAACACTTATTTTTTTCCCAGGCATTTTGCTGTGTATTAGGGATAATGGAATGAATAAGAAACTATGCTAGCTCTATCTTAAGGAGAAGCATAGCTAATATAAATAATGAATGTATAAAATGTTCCCAATTAAGTTTCAATAAATATGACCAAATGTGAAGGCTACGTCCACATGGTCCCACTGGTGTCATTGAACAGGTTCCCTTCTAGGCCCTCAGACATTCCACCTGCCCCCAAACACGCCCCCAGAGCAGCTGTGCCCCCTCTGGACCCTGGCTTCTCCTCGAGCGTCCACTCCATCTGCACACAGAGCCCTGGCTGCCTGCCTTTGGGTCTATTTGCACGACGGCCGCAGAACAGCTCCAGCCTGGACAGCTATCTTCTGGACCAAGTCATAGTTTCTCCAAGGAGGTCTTAACCGTTTCCAAGTCCACCCTCCTTTGGGTACTCCCACTTAGTGCTCAGGTACCATAAAGAGTGTTTCCTTATATCGTGCTTTTATACTCTTTTATCATGGCTCAATCATTCTTTATATTGGAAGTCCCATGTAAATCCACTGTGTAGTTATCTCCTGATTGAACCCGTTCTTAGACTGGTAGGTATTACTGCTTTGGTTTATTGTCTCATGAGGGAACTGAGACTCAGAAACACTTGACAGCATCCTACACATTCACACATCAGGTAATGGAAAGAACTGGGGTTTGAACAGAAATATGATTCCAAAATTCAGTAAGGGAATAAGTTGAGAATAGAAGAGAGATAAAGCCATTTAAGAATAAGAAAAGCAATATCACTCAAAAGGAAATGAGGNTAAGTAGTTAAAGGGCATTTGGACATTATGTCTGGAGGAAAGAGAGTGGGTGACAAATAATCATTTATCAAACACAAATTTCAAACATAGACATATCCATTCTTATTAATGCAAGACATAGTGTTTTACTAAGCTACTTTAAATGTTAAAATAAAACCTAAAAATATTCTTCTAAATGTAGGAATTTAGTAAAAAATTATCTATCTGAAAAATTTATTTGTATTGGATCTTTTAGATTGCAATAGATCTGCAAAATATATTCACATTAAATCCCCGTGTGTGTGTGTGTGTGTGTGTGTGTGTGTGTGTGTGTTTGTGTGTGTGTGCACGTGCGCATGTGTTTCCATTTGTATTCACGGAATAGTTTTCAGTTTGAGATATCATGGTTTCAACAGCCAAGGAGTTTCAGATCCTCTTAAATTGACAAGTCATCTATCACTTTCATTTAAGATAAACCAGGTATTAGTTCAAGTTTTGAGGGATAAGCAAGTCTTTGCCATTTGTAATTGTTTGGATAGAGATAAAAAGCAAAGAAGGGTAAAAAGATAAAAATAAAAGATGTGCAACCAAAAATGAAGACAGTTGGAGTAAATAATATAATAGGTTTTAAAGAAAGTTTTCCTTTCTAAACAATTACTCTTGCCTCAGATTGTGACTTTATTAAGTAATCTGTATTGCTATGCTCTAAAATGTTAAGTTACATTTTTAACATGGTGCTTTACATTTTTCTTGTTCAGTATGGAATAAATGTTTCTATAATTTTTAATATTTATTAGAAATTACAATGGCATTCACTAAGGCATTCATGAGACAAAATGATGGTGCTTCCTTTTGCAATATAATTTTTGTCTTCTCTAAAGAAAATCTTATATTTTAAAACTTCATTTACAAAAACACGGCATGTTATTTATCAGGCGCTTGCTTACTTATCCTCAGTTCTCTACATTCCTACCTTATTCTCTGTACTTGAAACACAACCATCTCCTTAATTTGCTAAGTATGCAAATATCTCCCTATCAATCACAACCAGCATCACAACCTGAGGGTAATGGCAATGATTAGTCTTACAGATTTGAAAAGTACAGGAATGGTAGTCGTCTCATAGTCCTATTTATTTTGCTAGTCTGATCCCTGGGGAAATTAGATAGATTCTGATAAATTAAGTGAAGTTATGCCTCTCATCCCCTACCATATCTGACAGGTTTTTTCAGGTTCTGAAGGGAGCTCATGTCACTGAGAATGTCAGTATGGAATTGATTTCCTACAATACAAAACAGTAGAAACACAACATAGACCACTTGGGTTATGAAGCAAGACCAAGTCATCTCCAGGAGATTAATAAGCATCATTCAAAAAGGTGGCTCCTGGAGTGTTCCTGAGCCCACGTGGAAACTGAGCGTCACACCATGGAACATCAAGTAACCGTGTAGCCAGAACTGAGCATCACAAATTCAATCCTTTCAGGCTCACCAACCCACAATGTCAGGTAAACCTATCAGCATTCTCGAGTAAAATGGATACATACACTTAGGATTCAGCACACAGGCTCAGAAGGCACAAGTAAATTGTGTGAATAGATGGGCCATATCCCAGTACTATTCAACACTGCACTTATGCCAGTCTATTAGGTCACACACATGATCACATGAGGGTTTACTTATGACAAGTTGACAGAGAAGAAAGAAAATCAATTTCAGTTCACGGGTAGATTGACTCAGTGTGTCAATGCCAAAAAAAATGGAAATGACTGCTGCACGCATAGCCCAGTGAGGGGTGTCCCTGAAGACAGCAGGATGGAGAATTGTTCGCAATGGGCAGAACCTTGGGAAGGGTACCTAGCCATCTACTTGTGTGACTCAAGATAAGAATGTATGTTTGGTCTGGGCCTAAAAGGCAGAATAATTAAGGGTTTGGAGTCTGAGACAGTGCCCTGTGGAATGACCTATCAGTGGGTCCAGAAGTGTGATAATACTTGTGTTACATGATAATGCCCTTAGGGCAGCGGTTCTCAACCTGTGGGTTGTGGCCCCTTTGGGGGTCGAATGACCCTTTCACAGGGGTCGCCTAAGACCATCAGAAAACAAAAAGATATTTACATTATGATTCATAACAGTAGCAAANAATGAATTCTTTATTCAGTAATATCTCAAATATATAGACAGTAACCAAGTAAACACCATTTAATGAGTCTCTAAGACTCAACAGAAGAACTACTTATTTTAAGATAATTTTTATGAAATGAAATTTCTGGATACCTCCCCATTGGTTAAAAAAATAAATAAAATTTATAGCCTGAACATAAAAAAAGGTACTGTTATGTAACCAGATAATAATAACATCTAGTTACAGATTTATTGCTTCAATAAATGTTTTTTAATTATTAAATTTATTGGGGTGACATTGGTTAGTAAAATTGCACATATATAGGATTCAAGGGTACAAATCTGTAAATATATCATCTATATATCGCATTGTGTGTTCACCATCAGAGTCAGTTCTCCTTCCATCACCACATAATTGATATCCTTTTCTCTCTTCTACTTCTCCTCTCTCCCCTGATCCTCTGGTAACCACTAAATTGGTATCTGTGTATATGTGTTTTTGTTTCTTTGATTGTTAGCATTGTTCTTTTGTTGCTTGCAATTTTATGTGCCACATATGAGAGAAGTCCTGTGGTTCCTGACTTTTTCTGTCTGACTTATTTTGCTTAGCATGATAATCTAAGGATCCATCCATGTTGTCACAAATGGCATTATTTCATTTTTTCTTATAACCGAGTGATATTCCAATTGTATATATGTACCATCTCTTCTTTATCCAATCATCTATCGTAGGACACTATGGTTGTTTCCATGTTTTGGCCACAGTGAATAATGCTGCAATGAATATAGGGGTACACATATCTTTACAAATAAATGTTTTCAGATTTTTAGGTAGATACCCAGAAGAGGGATATTGCTGGGCAGTTTGGTAATTATTCTATTCTTTTTTCTTCCTTTTTTTAAAAATCTTTATTGGGGTATTGGGGGGATGGGAACAGTGCTGGGGAATTGGGGGAAGAGGAACAGACAAGTTGCTGTCCTTTTGTTCTTCAGTCTAGTTGTGGAGGATGTTGCTTCACTGGCCCAAGTTNGGCAAGAAAATCCAAGGATCACTGGCCTATAAAGGGCCAACTTCAAGAGACTGTTGGGGAAGACGAGAGGCATCCCCTGGCACAACTGCCTAAGGTAAGGGAGAGAGTCACCATGAGGGAGATTGACAGAACAACAGCATCAATTAAAGAAACAGAGCAGTAAACACGATGGCGGAACCGAGAGAAGTAAATGGTTGGCGTCCTGACGGTGGGGAGGAGGACTGCAAAGCCTGAGAGTCTGGAAACCTGTATGCAGATCTTCACCCTGCCTTTTTCCAGCTGGGTTACCTAGGGTACGTACTTACTCTCTTTAAGATTCAGTTTTCATGCCTGAGCAATGAGAAGGATAAGGTCTGACTTTCATGGTTACTGTGTGTATTAAAGGGAAGACTGACTATAAATCACTTGGCATAGGTCAGGCCCAAATAAATAATAAACGTTTACTAAATGTGCTCATTAGTAGTAAAATAAGTAAATAAATAAGAATTCACTCTTGAACACTTGATGTTTGTTGTCATGAGCAATAATGTTTCAAGCATTAGTGTAAATATATTACTATAGTTATCTGTTCTTTTAATTAAAATTTTTAAAAAAACATGTTATTTAATATGACCTGTATAATATCACACTTAATATTTTATATCCTATGTTATTGAGTATTTTTAATATTAAAAATTCAAGTTTGTGTTTGGAAGAATATTTCATTAAGATGCTGTTTTCTTTTTAGTTTTTATATATGCTTTAATGTTTTTAATTTAGTGATGTGATAAAACAGAGAGGCCCCAAGTTTTCTGGTCAGGGAAGCCTGACTTCTCAGCTGCGGGACTCTGGGAAATTTCCTGTGGCTTTCTTGAGTGTCTGGGGTTAATGGAAATCCGCTGGTGGGGTTGTGGTGATAACTAATATACACAACAATCGTGTCATCCCAGTGAGAGGTTTCATCTTTTCTTAAAGAACTGAAACTAAAACCAAAACTGAGAAAACTGGTTTCTATATATTGCATAGAACAGGTGGAGAGCCACCAATGTGGGGGTCAAATATCTTTTCAGGGCTCCTTGAAAGGAGGATCCAGGTTGGTACAAGCCAAGACAAGGATTCAAGACAGACTGGCAGTAGTGTGGGGGCATGCAGTGTTCCTAAAAACAGGTAATTCGCACCTGTAATTCCCACATGGGAGATAGAAAGCTTCTCCTTTCTAACATAGTGTTAATCTCCCCAAGGTAAATAGTGAAGAAATGAGGGATAAATATATTCTCTAATTAGCTCCTCCTAACAATACTTTGAGATAAAATTTGCATCTTGGTTTACACTTAATCTGTGCAAACTTCAGTTACACCTGGTAACTGACAAATTTAAAGTTTATTTTTATAATATATATATATATATATATTTTTTAATTGTTAGCCGCTGTAGCCTGCTACAGTGCCTGACAGCAAATAGGCATTTGATACATGTCTCTTCACATGCCTCTCTTTCCTAACATATGGTTAGTTACAGGCTACGTGTACATATGCATATGTGTAACAACAGGCAAGATATGGAGGCAAAAAATTATACAGCACTCAGTATTCAAATCTCAGTTTCTCAATAAAGTTAACGCTTGGGAATTTCTGGCTGCGTATGTCTTAACATGTATTGTTTTGTGCATTGCCTGGATGCCTTTCATTTGCTCCCTCAGAGTCCTATCTGCTCTGTTCCGTCCTGTTCTATGTCATAGGAGTGTGCCCTATAGAGGTGGCAGCAATGGGCCCCCATGCGCTCCAGCTTTCTGATGGGTTACACTAATGGAAACCAAGCAGATGAGCTGAACAAGGAAGGAGAGTTAGATTACAGTATTTATGTCCCTTCTGGTCCTTCCACAAAAGGTCATTTCTCTTCCCTAGGTGTGACCTTCACATGACCTTCCTTCAGGGTCCCAATAACCTATCCTTCCCTTGGTCCCTGAGAAAGGCCAGGGCTGGGGATCACTCCAATCTGCTGCCAGCCCTGAGGTCTTCGTGGTTTCCTGACACCACCACATTTTAGAATAGATCTCTTAATTAATTAATTAATTAACTTAAAAAAATTTTAAAATAAACAATTTGAGAGTACTATCTCTCTCTTTTTGGGGCCCTGGCTTACAAATATAAATTTAATGAGTCAGTTATTTAAAAGTTATGCAAAAAATCTATTAATTTTATGGTATGTATATAATTAAGCATTATTTCACTTCACTGACTAAAGTATGTATTACAGGTTAAATATTTTTTAAGTGAAATATGTTTGCAACATATATTGTTTATTGAGCTTAGGATGCAATTATTCAGCACAGATTCTTCTTATTTCTTCCCATTTTAAGCATGGAAATATGAATTCCAAATTTATATTTTTGTAGTTCAATCCTCAGAAGATATGGTTGGAAAAGTTTATGTTCTCAGCTTAACATCTATGCTTCTTTTAGGTACTTTTTTTTTCTTTGATATTAGCATAAGTTTGAACCTATTTTGCTTTTGAAATCTGTAAAGTATTAGCATGGTATCATTTGTCTCTTTTCTCAATGCACCTTCCCTGTTTGTAATAACCACATATGTTATGATTATAGCCGGGTACTTTTAAGCAAAATCTAAAGAGCTACTTTTAAAGCTGTGCACATAAATCAACCAGTAGGAAGTGGAAACTGAATTATTCTGATAGGCTGGTTCCTTAAGGGGAAGTATTGAGGCTGCTATATTTCTCCCAAAACCAGGGGAAAATATTTAGAAAGTACAACTACTACATTTGCTTTTTTAAAACAAAAAGCATTTCCACTGTAAGAAAGTCAGTCAACAATTTCCCATTAAAAACTTTTTCATAAATTTACTGAAATTGATTTTAATCAGGTTTAAAAGCTTACTCCATATTTCCTCCTGTATTTATTTACTCAAGCCCTGTGCTTTTGTTCTATTGACTTCACTTAAAATCTCAAGGGCATTGACATTCTGGTGACATTGTGATCACTAGGCTTTAGAAGACTCTATACCACTCTCTTATTTTTCATCCCTGTCTCATTCCCCAACCACATTAGGGCTAAGTGTATAATAGTCTGAGCTCCTGTGGATTGTTCAAAGAATATGTCAGGAAACAGCCTGTGTTACCTCCAGGAAAAGAAGCCCTTTCTTATCAATGCCATAATTGCCATCCCAGTCAATATTAGCTAATTGAAATCCCAGTGATTAATGATCTATCCTTTAAAGGCTTTTCTTATCTCAGTGAGCTTTTGAAACCATGCCTAGGAGGTCTATATCATTTTCAAGTAATGTTTTGGTTTTTTTTTTCCTCTCTCTTCTAGTTTTAATTTTCCTGTCTTTCATCTTCATAGAAACTGTCCTCACTCAGGTATCTAAGCTACATGTGTCATTTATTTCTTTTGTCACCGTCTCCTTCCTCATTCATATTGCCATACGTCTTTCTGTCCTGTGGTGTCTATCCCTTTAATAGTACATATTTATCATAGCATTTTATCCCCTCCGTCTGACTAAATATAGTTATAGAATGGGTACAAAGAAAAAGCGAGTCTGATTAGGCAATGACAGTTCTAATTGCTAAGATGTTAGATATATACAGTATTATGGAAGTTGGTTTTATCAAGTCATCACAACCTCACTTTTCTTAAAGACAGACAAAAAGTCCAAGGACTTTAAAACACAACACCTTAGTTTTATAAGCAGAAGAGTCAGCTAAACTTAAAATACATTCAACATTATTTTGTTGCTTTGACGTTATTCTCATTAATAGTATACCAACATCTGTTTTATTCTGTGCATTGTCCAACAAAAAGATTTGTGCTCAGCTAAATTATAACTTCCTCTAGGTCAGGACCTAAAAATAAACCATAGTTTCATCACAATCATGCCTAACACAGCATGGATGTTTTCAGTAATCACTATATGCCTGTTGAAATAATGACAAGAGATACAGTTCCTTAAAAATTGTCTTCCATAGATATGAACTGTGGAGCTTCCCTGTGTCTCTGTGCATGAAGACATATAACTAAGGAAAAGTTAGCACAAAGTGACACCTCTGGTATGCCCCTTCTGCCTTTGGATTGTTCGGTAGGCTGAGAGCCTTATTTAAAGGAATGCAATATTGCACATATTCTTCTAACATTACTGTAGTGTAATTTTGATATAACCCTAGTATGTTTGGACTAAAGGCTGTTGTACATACATAATGGGAGATTTCAGTACTGAGAATCAGCTTCCGTGCCATTGGCCATCTACTTTCTGAATGCACCACCCTGTTAAAATTTAACACTCAGGGTCATGTATACCAAAGATGAGTTACAATGCAGACCATTTAGTGGGACTTGAAAAAAGACAGAAATAAAAACAATTTGGGGATACTTAAAAACTTCACATGCACTGAGGGAATAAAAGAGTCAGGCATTTGAGGCCTAGGTTTTCTTTAGTGAATGATTGCAGCAGTTAGTTTCTTGATTGTAATACATCCCGTCACCTTTCCCAATGAAAAAGGTGGGGTTGCTGTTTTTAATTTCAAGTAAGAGGGATGATTCGAAAAGAACTGCAAAATTTTAAAATGTGGAGGAGCTAAGGAGACCAGCCTCTTAGTCACACCTATGGCATCTAAAGGGGAGGGGAGTTGAGAGGATCAGCATGGGGGGGGGTTAAAATAGGTTGACTAGAAGGCTGTTTCAGATGTAGCTACACTCTCAGGTTCTTCTGAGAAAATGAATGCAGACATGCCTTTGGTGTATCAGATACAGGTCATGTTTATGCCACATGCAAGAGGTATGTTACTCAGGGCTGAATAAGCATGGCTAAGACACAATCAAAAGATCCTCTGACACCCACCTCAAGAGTCAAACAGATGGGAATTCCCAGCAAATGGGGGGGAAGGGAAGGGGCCACAAAACTCCTCAAGAGTGATTCATGAAAGAGGGAGCAAGCTTCAATCCCTGCCCAGTCCAAAGAGTAAGATGTCAGCTCTAGGCATTCACAGGCAAGAAAGATCGTTAACATCATTCTTCGCTTCTTGCTCCAACTGTGAGAAGGTAACAACTCGGATTCTACACACTGGGAAGGAAGTTGAAATATTCAGTGGAAAATGAAAGCAGAATCAGTTTATAGCTGACCCACGTGCCAGGTGGCAGTGAAGTCTCCATTTTAAACCAAGTTCTAAATTTTGAATATTGAATATGACTAGACATTTTAGTTACTAAGGTTATATTGTAGTATCTAAGAATTACCAGGAATATAGTGGTAAAAGCCAAGCTTTCATTGCCAAGGCAGGCTAATCCAGTGAGCAGTTTTAAAGACAGAATG
>NW_017731351.1:1038921-1042368 GCF_001890085.2 Hipposideros armiger
GGCCGGCCCGGTAATTATTCTATTCTTAATATTTTGAGGAATCTCCATACTATTTTCCATAGTGGCTGTACCAGTTTACACCCCCACCAATGGTATATGAGGGTTCCTTTTTCTCCACAGCCTCTCCAATACTTGTATTACTTATCTTGTTGATGATAACAGGTATGAGGTGGTATCTCATTGTGGTCTTGATTTGCATTTCCCTGATAGCTTGCAAAGTTGAGCATCTTTTCATATATCTATTGGTCATTTGTACGCCTTCCCCAAAAAACCCAAGTAGGATGTAGTATCAAGTTATAGAACTGTATCTCATTGATACCCTGAACTCCATGTGTGGTTTACTTTGGATAGATGAAATCCTATTCAGTGACATCACAGGTCAAATTTGTTTGAATCATAATTCTTTAACAAGTAAGTTAAATTTATACTGGACCATGACCATGGATGATAAATCTTCCATAAATCTTGGAACCTGATAAAGTCTTTAGTATTATCCATGGTCATGGTCCACTATAAATTTAACTTATTTTATAAAGTGTTATGATTCCAACAAACCTGATGTGTGATGTCATTGGATAGGATTTCAACTATCCAAAGTAAATCATGCATGGTGTTCAGGATAGCAATGAGAGTCAGTTCTATTACTCGATGTTACATGCTACTCTGGGTTTTTTGGGAAGGCCTTTTAGGCTATTTGTTTCAACAGGCTATCAGTGACAATTAACTATTATGAGCCCTTACCTCTCCATATCAAATGTAGCTTCTACAGTAATTTAATTTTTGAGAGCTCTATTGTAAGACTCTTAAACACTATCAACAAATGTTTTCAGAATTAAACAAAAATAAAGCACTTCTCTAGCCCTTTTGTATTAATATAAAGAAATTTAGATCCTCAAAAAGTTTGCACATTAATGGACATATGATAAGCATGAAAGACATCTGCCAACATGAGACTATAGTATTAACAGTCAAGTAAATGTATGGAAATGTGTATAATTTGGAAAAAAAAATCTGATGACATATATATTAACTTAAAACATTTTTGCACAACAATATTTTGTAGATATTTCTGTGTGAAAACAATGCATAACTGAAGAATGATGATGGCATTAAAACAATTTATTATAATTTAGTTAACCAAAATTTTGGACGGAAAAGCCCAACTTTTGGGGATAAGTATTTCAACTGTAAAATTATTTTTCCTAAGTGTTTATCAATATTTTTAGCTCTACTTCAACCTTTAAAAATGAAATAAGCACATCTAGAAAAATACTCAACTTTAAAAACAGAATTTTTAAATAAACTATAGAATGTAAACAACTTCAACACATTATGTGATTTTAGTGAGTTTTGTTTTTTTAAATTTCTATGCATTATGTTTACAATTATCCAAATTATTTGCATATTAATCATATTTTGTTCTGTTTTTAAATGAGTGTATGCATAGATTCCCCAGTGTCTAGAAACAACGCAAATGTTGATCCCTTTTGTCACTTATTTCAATATTTAGAATCAGGATTATGTAAAATTTACTCATACTAGTATTGTCTTTTCCTAAATGAATTAATGAATGATAGCCTTGATTTTGTATGCTGAAAAAATGGTTTATAAACAACCTCGTAAATAATTTTAAGTCCTCCTTATTATTTAAAAGAAAATTGCCAGAGATCAAGTTCTTACACATAGTTTTTTGTTTAATAAATACAAAATTAAATCATTTACCNCCCATGTTGTCAGGATGTCACTTATAATAAAGGACATAATAGAAACTATGTAATAGACCCTTTAAGGAGGGAAACATGATTGTTTGATAGTGACAAATACAAGTGACTTTTTCTTCTCTCACTCTTTTTTTTTTTTAAGCAAGCGAGGTATGTGGAGACGAAGTTCCCTAATTTTTGTTGGTCCTGATTACTGATAATTCATCAGTAGGACAAAGAGTTGAGTTATCTTTGTTTTTCATAGGACAGAATCAACAGGATATCCTACTGAATAAGACAGTTGTAAAATCTAGTTCTAAATGTAAAACTCTAGAATGATAATTAACTTTTCTCTATTTGCTGGAAAGTAGTGGTGGGAAAAAGGTTCTTGGTAGATTGGTGTAGAAATTAATCAAATTTCAAAAATATTTTTTGAAAAATGGCTGGACAGAAAAATGTGGTAATTATATATGAGTACAAGTCTAAACATATAAATAAACTTAAACATATAAGGAAACCTCATTGAATTCCATCATCTAAAACAGGATCTAATATGTATTATGTAGCTATAGCATGTGTTGTGAGTATCTGGCAATGTAAAATATTTAAGTACAACAATAATATACATATTTGGAATACATATGTGATCTCTTACTGTTTTTTTGCTTTAAAATATGTGGAAAAGCTCTATATCATCCTCTCAGTTTTACTATGAATCTAAAACTGCTCTAAAAAATAGTTTTAAAAACAGGGATGAATCTAAATATTCCTGAACCACACATTCCTTCTCTACCATTTAAAACTTGTTTTATTACAATGGTCAGAAAACTCTATTTAAAATGCTTCAAAGAAAATGATTATAAAACTATGATTTATAAAGGGTGGGAATGACACAATTACCCGATTTTTAAAATTTCTCTGAGCATCCACTCCATTTATAGGCAGAGCCTATTTGGATAGAGGATCTCTTCATGAATCAATGAGACAGCTGCAACTCATAAAAATTTCTCCATGAGACTTTAGTGCATTGCTTAGAGAAAAATAGGTCATATGCCCATCCTTAAATTAGTCATTGCAACAATGGAGACCTGAGGTGCCAATTGGTCAGCCTTAGGGATATATGTTTTACACTAGAGTGGGTACCCAAAGTGCGTGGACAGAGAGTGAGGAAGTCATGACCCTATAAGACAAAACCGTGAATCAGTCAACAACAGCATTAAGTAAATGCAGCAGGGGAAAAATAGAAGAAAGTAACAATTTACTGCTACAACATTTTAGAAGGGGCCAAATCATTGGTGTGCATCAGAGCAAATATTTTATGTTAATTCATGTATGTTTACTCATTTGAGCCTAGAGAAAAATGAATAAGGTTGGTCTAGGTCATAATCTTTTCATTTCTACAGAATGGGGAATGAAGATAAGAATGCTTATGTGGTTTTTACAAAGTCAGATAGCTAGTAGTAGTAGAATTTGAGGTAAGTTGTGTCTGAAGTCTAAAGTATAAGCCCTTGATCTCAAGGACGCATTGAATAAATTTTGAATGAAGTAATGAATAAATGAAGAATTAACTGCTAGAAATAAAAACTGTAGTGCCCTTGTGGCAGACAGCAAGGTCATTGTCATGACCTGACCTAACCACATGTTTGGCCATGAACCATAAACTCCTGAAAAGGACTGAATGATCATAAATTATACTTCATCTTGTGTAGTCACTCTTGGGAGGGTAAAGCTAACTAAAATTAAGTGA
>NW_017731351.1:1047713-1061585 GCF_001890085.2 Hipposideros armiger
AAAAAGATATTTACATTATGATTCATAACAGTAGCAAAATTACAGTTATAGAGTAGCAACGAAAATAATTTTATGGTTGGGGGTCACCACAACATGAGAAACTGTATTAAGGGGTCGCGGCATTAGGAAGGTTGAGAACCTCTGCCTTAGGGGAACATCTGCTATGGGCGACCCACAAAAGAATCAAGTAGAAAGAAAGATTTGGCCAAGAAATGCATGCCAGATTTTGTCATGGCACAATGGGTACAAGAACAGAGTAGCAGTGATGAGAGGTATGTGAGAGATGGGTGAGCAACATGGTTCTCACTTGCAAAGGCTGATCTAGATTTTTGCTACAGATGAAAGTCCAAATTAGTGACAATGACCGATGTTGAACTTCAATACAGATTTATCCCTCAAATTGGCAAACTGCTCACTTGCTGACAAATTAAGTACAATGATGCCTTCCCATTCTGGAAGGGGCAGAAATTAACAATGGATGTGAGCTGTATCAATTCCTGAAATGGGTTTTCTTCTCCTGTCCTTAGGGCCTCAGCCAGAACCACTATGTAAGAACTTTTAGAGGGTATCATCCACCAATACAGAATCACATAAAATCTCCATGGACCAAAGTACCACCCGACTACAAAGAAAGTATGGCAGTGACAACATAGCCGTGTGATCCACTGAGCCTATTAATATTTGGTGTCTAACATGTTACCAGCCACACAGAGTGATGAAATAGCCTTTTAGAGGCTTGGCAAGATGCCATCTTGCTGAACTCAACCGTGAAAAAATGTGTGATCACCTCCCAAGATGTGATATAAATCTTAAGCCAACAATCATTACATGATGCTATTTTCCACACACATAGAATACAATGGTCCAGAAATCAGGCATTGAAACCAACCAACCTAAGAAATGTATGATTTCTTTTCCCCTAAATTCAGGCTTTAAGCATGTAGAGATCCAGGTTCCAGGGGGAAGCTCTTCCAACAGGGGATGCAATCTCAACTTTAAGCTATTGCTGCCACCATCTCTTTGGACTCCTCATGTCAAGAGATCACTAGACAAGGAAAGAAGTCACCGTCCTGGCAGAGAGAAGTGTGATATATTATCAGAGAGAGTTAGGGCTGGGTTTACACCGAAAGTTCAGCAGCAGCAATGGTTGGACTTCAAGTGGCCCACTTGGGTATCTTTTAGTACTCCCCTGTCCACTCTTGACATCAAGTGGCAGCAAGTGCCATTACACAAGGGGCTGAGGTTTGGGGCTGCGAATTTCCTATTTGGAGTTTTCTCCACAGCACAGTTCTAACTGGAGTCTGACCTATTCAGAACTAATGTTCCCATCAGCTTGACTAAACTTTAGACAGACTTCTTGATAATAGCCCTCTGACCTCCATTTTCTTAGAGTATTTACTTTAGAAAACTAGAAATTGTACATTATTTCCCTGCCTCTTTGAGATGTAAATTTCTCCACCTCTTGTCAGTTCTACAACTCAGGAATGTCTTTCTCAAAAACCTGAGAGGCATCCCTCTGAAATGTAATAAAAGCTGTACACCTGAAGCTGAAGCTGAATAATATTGAATGTCAACCATAATCATATATATATATACATATATATACACATATATATGTATGTATATGTGTGTGTATGTGTATATATATTGGGTTGTAAGAAAAGTCATGATGCATGTTTGCAACAGCTGGAACTACTTCATTTTTGGAAATACTAGAGTCATTCACATCTATGTTATTGCTATGTCATTTGACAGCTGATAGTTCCAGCTTCATTCTAAAAAAAAATTGAATGATTTGGTTGAATTTTGGAGACTTTACAACAAGTTAAAGATGGAAGACCGAACTGCGCATTTTTGCCATATTTTACTGTTTTACTTCCATAAAGGAAAGAATGCGCATCAAGCTGTGAAAAGTTGCATAAAGTTTATGGTGACAATGCTCTACAAGACGTCAGTGCCAAAGATGGTTCACGAAATTCCGTGCTGGTGATTTTGATCTCAACGACGCTCCTCGGTCAGGGAAGCCCCCCCCAGGTTGATGATGACAAAATAAAGGCATTAATCAAGTCAAATCCATGTTACACAACACGAGAGACTGCAGAAACATTGAACATCCATCATTCAAGCACTCACGACCACCTGAAGAAGCTGGGATACATAAGCAAGCTCGATATTGGGTTCCTCATGAACTCAAAGAAGTTCATTTGATGGCGCGTATAAACATCTACAATATGCTCATTAAACACGAGGAAAACGATCCTTTTTTGAAGCTACTGATAACTGGTGATGAGAAGTGGATTGTTTACAATAATGTGGTGCGCAAACGGTCTTGGTTCCGATGTGATGATTCACCTCAAACGATATCGAAAGCTGACATTCATCTGAGGAAGGTTATGCTCTCAGTGTGGTGGGATTTGAAAGGTGTCGTGTTTTTCGAGCTCCTACCAAGGAAGCAAACAATCAATTCAAATGTGTACTGTCTGCAACTGGGCAGTTTGAACAAATCCATCATCCAGAAATGTCCAGAGCTTCTTAATTGTAAAGGAGTTGTGTAAAGGAATAGAGTCAATGGAATTGTAACAGCTATATATGATGTCAGAGAGGTAGTAGATTGGGGGATAGGGGTTATCATTTTGTGAAGGGTGTAAACGTCTAACTATTACATTGTTTTATACCCCTGAAATTAATAAAACAAAATAAAATAAACATAATGCACCAAGAAAAAAAAAAAAGAGGTGGCTCCAGTCTCACAGTCTCTGTAGGTGGTGGATAGGAGGCTAACCTTGATAAGAGATGAACAGCAAACACAAATGGCTGAACCGTATAGACCACCCTTCCCCTAATATCTTCCAATACCTTTCCCATAGCTCTCCACCCAGGGTTTAAAAATCCTGCTGCCTTTTTTCTGGAGAGTTGAGTTGAATTGCTCTTCCCCATTGCAATAGTCACAAATAAAGTGCTCTTTATCATTTTTAACAAGCATTTGGTACATTTTTCTGTGATGAGCCCTGGAGAAGCATATCCCACATGGATTGAATTTATGCTAATAAGCAAAGTGATGTAAGTGGCACAAGTGGTTGACAGCAGTGGATATTGTAAAGTACCGCGTAGATTACATCTCCAAGAGGCACTTGTTCCCCTGGCCTCTGGGAATGTAGACTGCTGACTGCTCACAGTAGCATTTTTCTTTCTGGAAAATACTGTCATCTAAATGCAGCAGCTTTCTGCATCTGTTGATCAACCGATGAAGTGTTGCATATACCCAGCCCTCTTGATTCAATCTGGAGCAATTCTGCAGGGCCTCACTAATCCCAGAAGTCTCTACGGGCTCTGAAGCCTCTGTTGCAAATGCATCACGGTCCAAACTTCTCTCTCTACATAATCCTGCTTTCTTCACTCTCTTGCAAGCATCATTGCCAAAAGCACTTTCCAGCAATTTTCATGCATGCAAATCCCCACGTAAGTCTGTTAACAGGGATCATAATGTAAGAAATTCTTTATATGCAGCCATTCTTTAAACCACATCCATTACTACTTCTATTTGGACAATGTTGAACTTTAATGCAGCCCTGTAATTATGGATGATATGATTCATTTTCCTAATGGGAAGAGTACTATTTCATATTAATGAAGAATGTCAAGATAATCAAGTTTTATTTACCAGATTTTCTTTATTTTCTTAATTTTACATTGTCCATAGTTTGACCCAACAGCCTTTTAATATTTTAGAAAAAAATTTCAAATACATTGTTACTTTGAGTGTTTATATATTTACTTCCCAGCATTGTTTTGTTGCCATGTGCATTTTTAACATTTTGAAAACTATAAACTGTGAGACTGAGTTATGCAATCTTTATTCTATTAATATCCTAGGACAGTGCATTTCCCATGGCATATCTTAAAACTACTGATTTTACTGATTCCAATGTTTTGTACATTTTTTATCAAGTTCTTTTATGTTTTCTGTGCAGTCAGACACATCTTGTTTATCATGTAATTATCGAAGTGTTTATTTCTTTATGTTTATGTCTCTACTCTTGCTAAATAGCAAGGAGAAAATGGGCAAATTTATTAACTAGTTAGTATAATTTTCATCATCTGAACCAATGGTGCTACCAATGCTGTTCTCACTAAGTTAATTTTGTGTGAGGTGTTTTGCATGGAGGCAGCCGACAAGCTCTCTTGGTATTATAAAGTTGCCTCAATACCCATAATCTTTCTTTTCTATCATCAGAGTATGCACAAAAAGTAATAGTCCTTTGTGTCTTATTTCTATTGTCCTTTCCTTGATGTTTATTTTTCCTCAAACAGAAAATTTGATGGGATCATTCAGTGTTTAGAAATTTACTATATGTTAACTTTGTGTTTATTTTTACCTCCGCTATTAAAATGTGATCTTGTCTTTCAATAATCCCCTAAATCTATCAAGTATAGGACACTGAGTGGGCACTCAAAATCTTTAACAAATGATTGCATGGGCAGATACTATGGGATCTGTAAATACTGATGCATTATTTCAATATATCTTAATTTCTTAATGGGAACAGTTGTACTTAGAACTATGTTTTCGATTTGACTGGAATCTACTTGGTGATTTCAGTGTTGCCTAAGGATTAGAGTTTATGAAGACTTAGGAACCAAAAGGGTGGTTATTACATCAGAAGAATTTCTAAAGCTCTAACAGCTCTGCAAAAACAATATAATTTAAAATCTAGTTTCTGATAAGTCCCATTTTCCAACAAGCCCTCCTGCTTTGCTAGAATATATGATTTTTGGCTTCACACAAACCTCCCAAAGAGAGAGCTATAGTACACACATTTTAGCCTCTAATTTTCTTTTCCAGAATCTTACCTGAAGCTCAAACACATCATCCAAAATATTTGGCATCAATACTACTCAAGTGACTGATAACAAACTCCCTTAATGTCAACAGTCATTCCATTTTTTTCTATCAGGAAGAATAAGGCCATACCTACATATTAAAATATTATTCACTTTGACAATAGAACTAGTTCCAAGACATGAACTATTGCTATATTAGAAAGGAGAAGCAATCAGTATTTTTCATCGCCTAAGAATCTCTATACTAAAAAAAAAAAATCCATCACTTCTAATGAAATTGGTAAGTACCTAGGAGGCAAATGTCTTTTCTTATTTCTAGTGTAAAATCTGGGTTGAAACGAGCAGTTGTAGTTAACTCACATTCTCATTAACTAGAAAATTTTAGCCAATAGTGAGCACATTTATCAAAGCTTATTGAAAATTACATGAAATTTTCATTAAGATTGCAAGGGTTATTATTGTTCTATTTTAACTAGTTTGTAGCTTGTTTTATTAAAAACTGAAAATAGTGGTAAATACACTTTTATTTAAATTATATTGATTAATCAACAAAAATGTTACTTAGATCCACTTATCTACAAGATGGTTATATAGTTGAGATTATATGTGAGTTTTTAACACAAATACCTAATTCCTGGTTATAAAATGATTATATAGTACAATTTATGCTTTCTTTACTCTGTAATCGGTTTATCATTAACTGTTGTGTCAACAGCAGATCATATTTTCTGGTGAATTAACCTTATATTTTTTCTTTCTTGACAAAATAAAAAAAAAAAACACAAAAAAACCCACATGAACATTTCAAACAGATTAAAATGGAATAAAACAGTCTCAGTAGAGTTTGAATGCATTGTTATAATAAGCTAATATTAAAGACCAATATTGTATGACTTCATATATGTGCTTACAATTCTATTATTTTAATTAAGATAATTATTAGAAATCACATAACTATCCCTTAATGGTAATTTAGGCATAATTGGAAATTCCATGAACACTTTAAGGCTGATAATGCTGTTAAAAAGTAATAATAATAATAATAATAATAATAATAATAATGAGTCCTCAAGCATTGTTTTGAATAGTGAAGTTAGTAAAGAGTAAAACTATTAATCATCAAGAAAAATGCATTTGAAATAAATCAAAATATAACATTTCATAATATTTTTAGAAAAATAATATTTTATTTTACATGGATAGATTTTAGCAGAAACTGTCATTTGCCTTCATAACATTTATTTCAATACTTACCTGTATGACTCCTTGATTAACGTGTCTGTCTCATTAGAGAGCGAGCCACATGAGAGATGAAAGCATATCTGTTATTTATACTCAAAATTATACTCTGCCTGGCATATGGAATTAGTTTAATATATTTGCTGAATAAATTAAAAATAAATGATAATAGAATCTGAAAAGCTAGCTGACTCTCATTAAATGAGTAGCATATAACCGGGAATAAGATCACTAGAAACAAATGTAAAATGTATCAAATGATCGTATGAGTTTACAGAAATTATGATGCACAATTTTATGTTCAATATTAAGGCCATTCTGATAGTATATAATTTGAAGAAATATATAGAAATAGATGAGAAATACATAGATGATAGATAGATATTGATATTTACATTGCTGCATATTTTTGTGTTCATTTTAACCTAAGTTGTATAGTGATATATACATTATTTTTTTACTTTTCTCCCTACATTCATGTTAATTTCTTCATCAATTTTCACAGTGTTTTCTAATACTTTTGCATGAGATTATAGCATACCTGTATGCTATAACTCAGCATCACAGCGTGATATCATGCAGTATATCAAAACTTTTGGTTGATTATTGTAATTCTTGTTGAACAAATCTGTATGTGTTTCATAAGTATGATGAAAATTTAGAACACAGTTTTTCTCATATATATCGATATTAGTCTTCTCAGGCTAACAAAATACCACAGGCTGAGCGGCTTAAACAACAGAAACCCATTTCCTCACAGTTGTGAAAGCCAGATGTCTATGATCAAGGTACGGGGCAGCTCCCGGTGAGAGCTCTCTTCCTGGCTTGCAATGGCTGTCTTCCGCTATGTCCTTATCTTGCTCTTCCTCTGTGCATTTGTGGCTCTCGAATCTCTTCCTCTTACAAGGACAACCAGTCCTATGATATTAGGGCATCACTCTTACAACCTCATTTAACCACAATACCTCCTGAAAGGCCCTATAGTCCAAATACAGTCACATTGGGGGCTAGGGCTTCAAGCTATAAATGTTGAGGAGACACAATTTCATCCAGAACAATCTTTATCTTCCTAGCAGAAGCTTTGTAAGAATTTCAAATGTGGAGTTTGTTACTATTGTGTCCTTATGTTTTTTGTTGTTACTGTTTGAGTATATAAGCTTCAGCCACCTAGGTATAGCCGTTGACCTCTAGTAATATTATATTGTGTACAATGTTTCTTTCATGCGGCAGCTTGCCCAATTTTAAAGAGCTTGGATTTTTCTTTTCCAAATAAAAAAAATGGTGAAGTACAAGTTAATGCTCTGTTTGCTAATCTCATGACTAATAACTTTTCAATGTGAAAATATAAACATGATCGAACTTGGCATGTAACTAAATCATTACTGTAGTAATGATATCATGAAATATGATCATGGGTGTTTTTTTTAATCATTGCTCTATTGATTAAATTTGGTTATACAATGAATTTGCTAGTCTATTCAGTTATTAATAAATCAACTGCTGCTTTTCTTCTACTGGGAGTCAAATGGCAGTCAAAGAGGAATCACAGTTTTAACAATATTTCTGGTGTGACATGCGATTAAAATAATCAATAAAACACTTAACACTGTATTTTCCAATTTAATTAAATAGTAAAGTTTTGATTCTTGTATTATCTTCTGCTAGTAATTGTGCCAAATTGCACTCTGATAATTCTGCACAATGGTGAATAAACATTATTAGTTAAAATGCTTCAAAATTCAAACAGAGTTGTGTGACATGGGTTGTTTACAGGATGTCACAGTTTCTATCTCCTAAAACTCTGTTCTGTTGATAGTGACATGCTTATTATTAAAGTCAATATGCACAAGGATTCTGGAAGCCGGGTTTACACATTTTTCCTGTTATGCCTTTTTATGAGGAAAGAGCATTTATAATTTCATTAGCTAGTTCACTAATATAATAATCATACCTTACAGCTCATGCAGAATTATAAAGAGTGAATGAAATTTACTTAGCTTTATTCTATATTTTGCACCACATACAATTATTTGACAATGATAGTATTAAAACATGATTAAGTCAAATACTCTTATAAGTCTTAGAGTTCAAATCGGCTTTAAATGTTCTTTATTGCAATATGTTACCTCATGCGCAATAACACGTCATAACACCCAGAGTATGATGTGATGGGAAAAACAATGAACTAGACAAAAGGACGCCTGAATTCCAATTCTTTCTCTACAGTTGATTAAGAGTAAGGCTTTGGTTGAAAGAGTTAAAATCTCTTTTTCACACCTAGTTCGCTTACTATTAATGTGATCTAGTCTTCCAGCTCTCAGTATCAGTAAACTTCATGGGCATGATTTTCCTGCATCCATACAAGTCAGTGACGCGCAGCTGGATTCGTCAGAGCCCAGGGCCAGCGTATCCCTCTCCCCTTTGCTGCCCCATTCCCACCTAACTAAGGGTCTCCTATCCTCTTCCCACTAAGGGCCTGTAATTATGAACAGAGCTTGGATTCTCCCTGAAAGGGCCTTTTGGGGTCCTATGAGTTATGTGTTACTGAGCTGTTTTCAGGGCCATATTTTGTAAAGATATAGTTCAGGCTAAAAATACAGGGTATGTATGTGTGTACACCCAAGAGCATGTGATTTCACTATCCTATTATCAACTGATCATTAAGTAGAAAGTGATGAAGACTATGAACAACAGCTGGCCCCCTATATCTGCATATCCACAGATTAAACCGATTGCAGTTTGAAACAATTTCAAAAAAAAAAAAAGTTATGCTGTCATTGATATGCACAGTGTACTTAGACCTATTCCCTACAACATAGTATTCTATTGCATTATTCCCTAAACAATGCAGTACAACAATTATTTACATAGCATTTACATCGTATTAGCTATTGAAAATAATCTAGAGATTTTTTTTTTCAAGTATACAGGAGGATATGCTTAGGCTATATGCACATTCTGTCATTTTATATGAGGAACTTAAGCATCCCGGGAGCATTTTGATATCTCCAGGGGGTCCTGGAACAAATGCTCCATGTATACCAAGGGACAACTGTAGAAGGGTTTAATATGTACTATATCAACTATGACAATTTTTCAGAAAAAGAAATGAACAACTCTTTTCCTTCAGTGTTTCAATTTCTGGAAATGGAAGCACAGCACAATACCACAAGCAACCATTTGGACACTGACAATTGCACACCCATATTGGGACAATAATCACATTGCTTATTAGAATACCTCAAGCAGTTGATGGATGATGTTAAGAGATTCACACATGTTTTGTTGTTTTTGAAAGAAAGGGTTCTTTCAGAAGCTGGAGACTAAATAATGTAATTTATATATCTCAGGGGAACTTGATTTGTTATAGTCTGTCATGCCTAAATATCGATTGACTTTATCATCCCTCCAGGATTACAAAGAGATTTTGGAAAAAGTAATTTCTTTCATATATATATATATATATATATATATATATATATATATATATATATATTTATATTTGGCAACAATGACCCAAACGTCTTTAGGGAATATTTGGCAGTGATTCGCCATGTATCTTAGAAAATATAGTTATGTGGAAATATTTCTTAGAAATCATTAATTATATCTCATAAGAATGACGAACATTGTGGATATGTTTTCCTTAACAAATAATATATTCTTAAAGAATGGTTTTGTTCACACTTTATGTGCTAAAATGTGGTCAAAATAAAGCAAAATATATAAAAAGTTTCAAGGCTGAGAAAAATCTGAATGTAGCATTAGCATTGTGAAAGTATTGCAAAAACTGCAGAGACAAATATCTAATATTGAACCCCAGGATTTTAATGTCATTCAATTGTTTGTGTCATGTATTTGTTTGTGTGTGATTGCATGTTTGTGTGTGTACTATTCATAATATGAGTGCAGTCAGTTTTTTGGTTTTCTTTTTAATAACAAAACTTGTATCTATCAAAATCAATCAATTAAATGGATAATCAAATGTAATGAATCAACAATTACTGATGGGAAATAAAAGAAAATAGAAGTGATAGAGACTGCTTTTAAAGACAAACTTATGTGCATAAGATATCAAGGTGTGTATGAAATGCAAAATTTCCCCCATTAACATAAATGAAGGGAAGGGCTAAAGGAAGGCTAGCGAATGATACACACAAACAGAGACAAAGTGGAACCTGGAAAAGGAGGCTTTACAGAAAGTGAAAGAAGCAAACAAACTCTTTGAACTTTATATGAAAAATGAGAATGACGATGAAAATTCTAGAAAATGCCAAAAATAAAATTTGATACAACTATGGAATAGTATCATTCAGTGTGATCTTTTTTTAAAAGAAGTTATAATTAATCACTTCCTGATATAGCATCTGCAAGATGTATGTCACCTATTAATCTCTCTGTGACAGAATCTAATTACGTATATGCAGAATTTGTTAAGGCTTAAAGTTACTCAGAAATAGTAAAGTTGATGAGCTTTTAAGTAAACACTGAGCCAGAGATTACTATGTATTTACCACACTCGGTTTCATTCTCTACTTGTACACAGAGCTCAAGTGCATTTCCCAATCATTTTTGCAGTTTGGTGAGGTCACGTACGTGATCAAGTTCAGCTAATGTCAGCAGAAGTGATATATACTACTTCCACGCTTAACCATAGAAACCTACCAGAGACTCATGTCCTCTAATTTTCTCCATCTTTGGTTACATGTAAGAGCGGGTCATGTCACAGAAGCTGACGGATCTCAGAAAGTGAGGAAGATGGCTCCCTAAAGAACCTTTTTGAACAGACCATCCTCCACTAACCAGCATTAGAATAGTAGCAATGCGATTTGCAGGCTTTGGATACTCCAATCTTAAGATAATGGTAGTTTGCCAATTAAAGCAAAGAAATGTCTAATGATGCATATTCCAGAAGAAAGCAATGAGTTGAGGTTTTTGAAGTCTCCACTGTCAAGTGTAGGAAATTGCCATTAGCAAATTTCAAAAATAGCTTCAACTGTGACTATACCCTCTGTAGAGGACCTCAGTGGAAAAACAAATATTGTATTCTGGCTCAAATACTATGCTATCTGAAAGCCCCATCCCTCTGGAGCATTCGAGCAACTCTTTTGTCCAGAGACCTCAAACCTATCACTTTTAGTAAATGAAGAACTTATGAACTTTAATCCACTGCAGAGAGTTTTATAAAGTAGGAGCAGAGTGTGAGAAGGTCTATTCTTTCTCTCTCTCTCTTTCTGTCTCTACACACACACACACACACACACACACACACACACGTGCATACATACACACACAGACACAATTGTTTGGAAAATTTTGCCATTCCAACAGGCATAAAACATAGGAAATGACACTTTGGGACAGAGTTGCCTAAGCTGTTAAAACTTATATTCATGGAAGCCTCTAACCAACAAAAAGTGTACTTCAAAAAATAAATAAGCAAAGATCTGAATGTATTAGGTTTTTTTCATATGAATCGAAATAAAACAGTAATAGTTCAGGCTCTTGAAAATGGGTAAGTTCTAGCAGAAGTGTTCCATGTGACAGTAATAATGTTTTAAATTGTACCTGTGTCATATATCAATAAATTTTTCACCCTTGAAGTTTAGAGTCAAAATTCAAATGAAGAATTATACAGAAACATGATAGCCTTAAGAACTATGTATATACAATGAATTCAATAAATTTCCCATTAAAATTGAATATGTTCTTTAAAAACTCACAATGACAACGTCTTTAATTCTTAAAAACTGTACAGTACATTTTCCTGAAGTTTCAAAACAAACAAAAGGAAAACTTGACACTAGTGAAGAATGTTAAAATAAAATTGGGCCATTTGTGATATGACTTAGGAAGGCCACTACTCAGTTATTTGTCACTCATTGACTGCTCAAATCAAGTTACACTGTTGTAGCTTCTTGTAATTTATTCTCAAAAAAATCTTTGATGTTTCCCTCACCCAATTGTGATTCCACTGCCAGATACTGAAAGCTCTTTGCTTGTACTTTCATCATCATTGGAAAAGCAATAGCACACAGTGCAGGCAATCATTGTTATTTTTTTCTTCAGAGACAAGTATCCTAATCACTCTTATTGAGTGTACGATATTATACAGCTCCAGATTATTTGCGAGATTTGCAGACAACACTCAAAATATGGGAAGACCAGATGTTTCTCCAATTGACACTGTGGCTCTATTTTTGGATTGAAAGAATTAAACTTATCTCATCAAAAAGAAAATAGTTGTAAAATCTTTAAATAAACCTACAATCTAATGATCAAGTAATCAAAGTTTAGTTAATATCTGTTAATAGGTTACTTTACCAGTTTTCCTGTGAGAAATGGCAGCATTATAAATGTAAATTTATATACCTATAGTAAGTATCCTACTATTTGAGGAGTTGATAGAAAAAAAAAATCCCCACTTCTGTGTGTTTTTGACAGGACACACAGACTCTACAGAAAATTTTAATAAAAAAAAATACAGATTTATGAGATACCATAATTTTGACCAGTAAAATCCAAGGAAATAGGTAGAATGAATCTACTCTAGTAGAATTGAGTTTCAAGGACATTCCCTGAATCTAGCGTGGTTATATGAGAAGCTGTGTAGACAGGGATGAACAAAGATGACTTGAAGCCTTCAGTCATGCCAGTAAGCCTATTATTATTATTACTATTATTATTATTATTATTATTATTATTATTCATAGTTATCCCACTCTCATCCTTCATACTTTTCATATAGAGAGATATTCTCTAATCTCCTCAAAAAAAAAAAAAAGCCTGTCCACACCAATTTTCTCTCTATCAGCATTCTATCTCATTTACAGACTGTCTCTGTTTGCTTTCCTAGCCTAAATATGTGCTCTATATAAATGCATAGATATTGAATACTTGAGGGTGGAGGTCACATCTGTCATATCACTGTAGTAACCCATACAGCCTAGGAAAGTATTTAATATGTAAAAATTAAGCAATAATATTTGATGAATGAACACAATAAAAACAGGCTAAATGAACACAGTTAAGCAAATATTAAGAACAAGTTCCAGCATGGTAAATAGAAAGAAACAGTAGAAAATAATTACATCAGTAGAAAGAACTTTCGTTTCTAAATAACTACAAAACAAAGTCACGAGTTAACTCTATACATTCTTAGTTACCCAAAAATGCAACACACATTAGTCATTCAACATTTTTCCCTAAAATCCATTATCTTTTTGAGAGATGTCTTATTTTTATTCATAAATTCCCTTCCTCTCTCAGCAACATTCTCATCCCATACATAATTTACTTTCTCTGTGACAATCCTTTTTTTCCTTTGGCTCTAATAATTAAGCATGTTTCATTTTGTGTTCATTTTATTATTTACAAATTATTTGAAGAACAACATGGTAGCATCTAGACTTTAATCTGCTAGAATACCTTTTCAAGGTACAATTAAGTAGGGAATTTAGATAATTATCTAGGTAGTCAGGTACCAGTTTGAGCTCTTTTGAGCTAACCCTCAATAGAAATGTTCTATAATTCATTCCATTTATGTTTAAATTCAGGAATCTTTGCAAAATGACCATAGGTCTTTTATACGTTTGAGCTATTTGGGCCAAATCATGTTTCATGTGAAAAGTCTTTAAAATATAATTTATTCCGTCTTGTCATAAGTGTATAAATGTTCATGTCAGAAGTCATTGGATGAAGCCATTTGATAAATTTGTAGAAATGTTATAGCAAATGACACTATTTATGTTAATCATAGTTATAATAAAAAAGAATTAGCTGGGCTGCCGA
>NW_017731351.1:1062345-1088685 GCF_001890085.2 Hipposideros armiger
ATATATATATATATATATATATATATATATATATATATATATATATATATATATATAATTCAGAACCTACTCCTGTACAGGATCGGAATGGGGATCATCAGAACACCACAGAAATATCTCAAATGGATTTTGTGTGTAAGAAACTTAAGAGCTAAATGTTTAAGGGGAAAAGAGCCATTTTAAGATGCAGCTCCAATGAACATTCCAGAATTAATTGTTTTCTAAAAAAAAAGCAATGTTTGTGTTTTTGTACATACAATTTCAATAATTGTCTGTAGTCCCATAAATATTCAGAGCATCCACAGCATGAGAGGCAGTTCCATCACGTCATGCTGGTCACCTGAGATGCATGTGGGGTAAATGACAGACACAGTCCCAATCCTTGAGGGGCTCATAATTCAGTGAAATATGGACAGTTCTATAAGCCATAAAAATGTCAGGACAGCCCAGAGGAAGGACCCCAGCACAGAGTGGATGAGAGGGCTCTAGGGGGGCTTCATAGAGGAGCAATGTCTAAATGGGGCTTCAGGAATAAGGAGAATTTGGCTAGATAAAGATTCCCAAGTCGCAGGTACCATTGGTCTACTGAACACGCCAACAGGATCAGGTATGTTTCTGAAACTGGACTGTTGAGTGGGAAGAATAATGAGAGAAGAATCCTAGGGAGACAACCAGCCATTGGACCATGAAGAGCTTGCAGTTCATGTTAAAAGGAATTTACGGACTTCGTACAGGAGCCAACAGGAAGCCAGTGAAGGTTGTTAAGCAAGCAACAAGAGGCTGAGTTTACGGCACCTCGATTTTAGAAAACTTACTCTGTGGTATGGTAAATAGACAAAAGGGTTCATTACTAGAAACTTCTGCAATATTTCAGACCAGAGACAATGATGCGCTAAACTAGACAAATAACAATGGGGCTAAAGAGACATAGATTTATTTAAAAACTATTAAATAAATACAATTACTAGATTTATAATAGTCAAATATTTTTGTACTCACGTATTCTTTAACAAATGCCTTCTGCATATACTATTTATAAACATAGAAAGTGAAGCATATGGCCACATCATTTTATTATATTTTAAGTTTATTCTTGTTTCATATATAGAGACTAATCAAAAATGATTTTTGTAATTTTTACAAGTTGGAAGAGCCTTGAGGTTATAATTAACCAATTCTTCCCAGTTATTAAAAGATGAATAATCTGAAAAATTTTAAATGTCATACCTAAGTACAAATATATATAATTATGGTAGAAGTTGTTATTTTCTGTTAATGTGCACATATTTATTACCAAATAAGAAAGCCTCCTCAGCCTTGCTTAGAGAAGTTTGTGAAATTCCTGCTTAAGATAAAAATTAGGGCTGAAAACCACCACAACTAAATATCAATGATCTTGCATTTTAAAGGAAAATGAGTCACAGGGGAAAATGAATAGCTTTAAAGCTGAAAACATAAACTAATATATGGTATCTCATCCTTCTCTATATAGTTCTTTCTTCATGGATTTCATGCTTTTAAATGCTTTTATTTTACCACCATCAAGAAGAAATTGAAAATGTCTTTTATTTTTTTTTAAAGAGAGAGAAAAAAGAGATGAATCTTTTTGACTCAAAAATCTGCAAGAATTATATTATCAATATACCATATTAAACTGCAGTTTTCAAATCATATCTCTGTGAAATGTTTTATTAACATATCTAAAAGCTTGCATTTTCTTTCATCCCTTCCATTCCTTAGTGCATATTCTTACTGCTCTAACCTTTCTACATGTACAGTAGTGGAGGAAGAAGAGAAAACATGGTTCTCTCAAGTGGTTTCTTACCTCTGCCAAGTAGGAAATGGGCCCTGCGGGCAGGGGTATTTAAATAGTGAATGTTCCCTTCCTCCAAGTCATTTGCAGATTCATATGCATTTTCTTTGCTGGTGTAGTCTCTAAATATGGTGGTTTTGCTGAGATCATGACAAATGTCTCTTAGTACTTTTATATTTGTTAATCCTATCATTATAGTTTCCTCAGGATTACAGAACAGAGCATTCTTTTTTTTTTTCTTCTTCTTCACCAAACCATCACATATACCCTTTCCCTGTGTCCACATTCAAGCTGAGTGAAACTGAGACATGCTACAGCATCAAAGGGCTCCAGTAATGGAAGAGTGCCCAAGCACGCAAGGCATTCTGCCACAATGGGACACACTGCCACCACAGGAGAACGTGTTCTTTGTAATGAGGCAAAGTATATCCTACCATGGGACCTATCGACTTTATGCATAAGGAGCCTATTTATGTACATGAATATATTATACTTTCTCTTTCATGGCCAAGAAATAAAAGAGTGTTTTTTTTTTTAACAGCATCCTGGGCACTTATAGGTACTGGCTTCTTTACCATAGAGATAGGAAGGAATAACAATAAAAAAAGAGCAGGAAAGTTCACTATAAAAATTACAATGAAGAAGCCAGCTTAGCAAACTTAATGGGATGATAAGGTCTAGGAAGAGTGGATCTTATTTTAAAACATTTTTTGGAGCTATTTTTATTTCTGTTTGAAACTTTACACATATGTGAATTTCTCTCTCAAACTGACCATTCTTCTCTAAAACTGAATATTCCAACATAGAAATTCTTTATTATTAAATCCCTTTAAAATCTCTGAATATGTCATGCATGGATATTTTAATACCTCTATTTGTAAATATTCCTCTTTCTTATCTACAGATAAACTGAATATCCAGGAAGATAATTTGGGGAAAATAGATCATCCTGTGTTCTGTTTGTATTTTAAAAAGATGAATTACAGTTATACCTTGGTTTGCGAGCATAATTCGTTCCAGAAACAAACTACTCGTATTGCAAGATATTGCTCAATCACCATGTTAAAATCTATCAGAAATGTTTGTTAGTCTTGCGGAACACTTGCAAACCAAGTCACTCGCAATCCAAGGTTTTCCTGTATTTCTAAAGAACATGACTTCTGAGCATAAGAAAGAGCAAGATATTATATTAATCTCTATCTCCTTGAACTGACAAGTTTAACATCGAATTCCATACCTTGGACTTAAATTGTGGCAATACACATCAAAATACACAAAATAGACTGTGACCACTGAATTATCTACGGTGTGCATTAGAGACCGACGGGGTAGAGAAAGAGCAGGCTTGTGCATAAAGGGGCGTGAGTTTGCATTCTGGTTCTATCGCTCACGCGCTCCTGGAGCAGGTGCAAGTCCCTCAAGTTATCTGCACATAAGGTTATTTTCTCAAGTTTTAAAATGATGGTAATAGGATGTGGGACAGGATTTAGAGTTAAATTAATGCTTTTAAGTGAAGTCTTTGTCTTGGTTTCTGGCACCAGGATATGTTAGTTCATCTCTTTCTTGACTGGGAAGAATATTACCAATCATTTGCCTCTGAAACCCTTGGAATGAGAACAACTTTTCACAGCCTTTGCAATTATCAGGCACTTAAATTATACCTATAATTATAATTTTGTCCCTTTGAATTGACCAGTTACATTTTTTTCTGAAAAGATACATAAGCTATAGCATATTATTTTCTTCAATTTTTTCTTTTTTAGCCATAAGATACATTGTAATTATTTTTTAAATTATTAAAATCCAGGTGTGATAAGCCCCAGAGAGATACTGTAAAGATTGTGTTAAATCTCAGTACATAATGCAAGTAAATGAGTAAATAATACAATAAGTGTAAGTCAACAAAGTTCTCATTTTCCTATAACAGCTAAATTATTTTTTCACAAGTCAAATTTTACTTCCTAAAACAGAAATACATTTATCCTGGCTCTCAGAAATACTGATTGCTTGCCCAATCTACGTACATTATTTTTACTACTCAGTGTTCCAACCCTAGTACCTGTTTTCTCCTCGGATGTGACTACCACTAATTGACACACCTTTGTCATTTGACCTTGGTTCATATCCTCCCTCTGAGACACTCTCCCAACATCTTTCAAGATTGTGGCAGCTCTAAATAATGGCCCTAATTCTTTGGCATCTGAGGTCTGTGCTCCCTTCTGTAATCTATTAGTCAGCCTTGCAACTGCTTCAACCCACTGAGTTCAGCAGAAGTGATCCTATGTGATTTCCAAGGTGGGTCATGAAAAGTTACACAGCTTCCCTCTGGTTCTCTTGGAACCTTTGCTTGTGGCAAGATATTGACTGGTGCTCCCTCTGAGACCCATGAGCCTACATGTGAGAAGTGCATTACAGATGGAGAAGCCATGCGTAGGGGCTCCTGGCGGCAATGCTAGGCGAGCAGTGCTTTTAAGCCATCACATTCCATCCCCCAGACATGTGAGTGAAGGCGTCTCCAGGTGATTGTAGTCCACACTGCCTTGCGCTTATCCAGAGCCCTTTGTGTCTTCCTAGCCAAGGCTTTAGACACCATAGAACAGAGATCGGCTTTCTCTGTTGGTCCCTTTTCTCAAGAGGTGGGCCTCTACCCTCTCACGGGACAATCCCCCTAGATATGTTCATGCTTCTGCAAGGTCCAAGCCTTGTGAGCAAAAGGCACTGCAAGAACATTTGCATAACAAACAGCCATGGAAGCTACAGAGATTTTCAAAAAGTAGAAACTTCCTGAGAGATTTAGAGACACAACGTCCTTTCTCCTTGCTGAAGACATTTGCTTATATTCCAGAGAAATGACCCCTCTTCCTACCCTTCCCTCAAAGACATATGCTTAATAACATGGGTAGATGTACCAGCATATCATCTCTTAATCCCAATGTTGGGGTTTCTCCCTTGTGACCCAAAACTACTTCAGATAATGTTTGTCTGTCACATTGCTCTATGGGGACAGAGGCTCTGGCTGCTGTGTTTTTCTATGAGTAATCAGCTTTCTGTGTCTCTGATCCATTAAGCCTTGTGTCTGCTGCCAACACACACACACACACACACACACACACACACACACACACACACACACACACACACACACACTGTGGTAGGCTTGTTTGCAAATAACGTAGTCCATTAGGGAATTTGGGGAACTGATGAAGGAAAAACATGTGGCCACCAGGTGGCAGTAACACACAACGGGCTTTCTGTGGGTGAGCCTTTGACAGGTTTGTATTAGGCAGGGTGGGGTGAAGGGGGGGAGGGGGGAGGCTCAAGAAGTGACCTTCCAGAGGCCATAGCATGGGGGCCACTATGCAGAAAGTGAGGAAAGCAAGGGAACTGCCAGGAAGGAAGGATGTCAGAGAAGGTGCTCACCAAAGCACACGATGTCTCTCATACTGGGGAGTCTCTGGGCCAGAGAACTTTGAAGGGCAGCAGCCGCTTGCAGTCATTGTAGTCCCGGGGTTCAATTTATCTCTGGCTAACAGATTTGGGGCACAGTTTCATGGTGTATGTAAAGTAGTCAGTTTCCAAACAGCTAAGATCTGCTTACTTGGGCTATATTTAAAACAACTGGAGTGTTGGCACTGGAGTTTGGCGCTGACCAGCTCTGGAGCTGTGGGTCTCAGCCTGCTGGAAGGTGACATACGGCCAATACTCAGGGATTGGCTTCGGCTCATGTGTCTACCAGGTGGATAACGTGTCAGACCCTGCACAGCTTCTGACTTAACAGACCCTTCACCTGACTCTGGGTGGGCTTGTGTCTGCTTTGGCCAATAGAAGGTAACAGAAGTGATGCTTGCAGGGCTTCTGATACGAGGCTATAGAAAGCCATTGCAGCTCTCCCCTGCTCTCTAGGAAAAGCTTGCCCTGCTGACACTGTCACTTGAGCATGTTCCTCTCAGACACCAGCCACGACCCTGTGAGAAGCTCAAGTCCAATGGAGAGCCATGTGTAGCCCTCAGATGGCAGGTCCAGCCAAACCCTGATGTGGACACATCTTGGCCTATGTGGCTGAGACATGAGTGAAGAAGCTCCTAGAATAGATGACCTGCTGACGCCGCTCCCCCCCCCCTCATCCCCGCCAGCCATTTGAGTGCTCTGAGCTACGGCCGCATGAATCATAGAGGCAACAGCACAGACCAGGCATCACCACTGTGCTTGTCTGAATTCTTACTTCACAGAATCCATATCCTAACATGGTTGTTTTGTAATCCACCAACCTTGAGGTGGTATGTTATACACCAGAAGATAACTGGGGGAAATGATCTAGAATAAATCTCATCTTTTTCCTGAACCTTTGCATAAGACTGCCCTTCAAATGTGTTTTCGATGGTTTTTAAACATCTAAGGCACCTAGGTGTGGTTTCAACAAACTTTGTCCACCATCATCATAGTTGCAATTTTACATGCATAAATGCTAAATGTTTATTTACATTATATATCCTCAGAGCAATGACTATATCAAAAGAGTTTCTTTCACTGAGCTTTACCAATACTAAATTATAGCATTGTGATAGGTTAATTCAAATACAAGGAAAAGATTAGGAAATACTATATGGAGAAATTGAGATAGAGAAATTAAAAGTGTACATAAAAATATAACCTACGTTAAACTTCAGTAATTGACCAGTCCGATACATTAAATAATGCTATAGATTCTTGTAGCATCAATGTAGTTTTTTAAAACACTTTACTAGTATATAAATAATACAGAGGAATGAATTAAGGCCTGAGATGATTTTAAACATTGATTCCTTTTCATGGCACATTATAGGGTTTGAAATTAATATTTCGTTAGCTTTTGAAAATGCAGCTATTTAAAAGTTCCCTGTGTTTCACAGCTAGTAAAGGGCAGAAATGGATCTGTAAACCATCTTTCAGCTCCGCATTCATTCTTTGAATTTTACCAACTCACATACAGGAAATAAATTCAATGCTCAGATTATTTTGCTTACTTGATTTGCACTTACAAATAAATGTTACTTTCATTCTTTATCAGAAGTTTTGAAATTCAGAGAATTAATGCTATAAAATAATTCTTAACATCATTAAATATTAGAAAGAAAGTTAAATAGTGAAAGACTATATCAATGTACTATCAATATTTAAGAAATAGGGTCATTTGATTTAGCTTTCCATTATTTTAGAAAATCCTCTTTTTGCATCTGCTCTAATATGTTTTGTTTTGATTTGTCATTTTCCTCTATGTCTGTTAGTACTCTATTTGTATTCTGAAATTATCTTCCTTTCTATTGGGACAAATAATGAAAAAGGTATTCATTGGTCCATTTCAATAAGTCTCCTTTGAACTGATGTTACATTAAATGGCGGCTTTTTTAAATAGGGCATCCCCTTGAATTCAAATGGGAATACAGATAAATTAAGCTTTTTCATTTAGACTCTATTGACCTGATTCTACTATAATGTATTTTTGTAAACACACATCTGTTGTTTATCATGAAAGACTAAAAGTGTATTATAATTAGAAATCTGCCAGTAATTCATTTGCTTCTTAACCACCTGCTTCGTACAGGATCATAATATATTATGATAAAATATTTTTATTATAAAAATAAAGTCTATGTATGAGAATATTATCCCATATTTTGCAAATCATCTTGGTTTTAGCTTGATACTTATTTGTAATAAGTGTTTTTGCATCATATTGGAAGTTATCTTGCAAGCAGAGACTATTGTTTTTTGAAAATGTTCTATTATATTAATGGTATAATTATATACAAAACAATTATTTTGGCCAATCAGAAAGCTCACTTATTATTCTTATTATTCTCTAAATTCACATAGAAAATCTGTCCCTTGAAAACACTGTTTTCTCAACTTTTTGTCACAGAAAAATTACCTTATTTATCACAAAGCAAATGATTATGATTTTATCATTTTTGTCCCGAGTAGTAAGAAAATTGATATTAACAGAGCCTTTTCAAAATGGAGTCGGAGCTGCCATCTCAGAGGAAAGGCCTTGTACCTCTTACACCTTAAACCTTAGGAATGTTTAAACTGGGCAAATAACCTTTAGACAAAGCACAACCGACTTTGTGCTCCTAACAACTCTTTGTAAAGCTAATGGGAAAGCAGACCACCTGACTGAGAGGACTTAAAACTGAGTACAACCTTAAAATTAGAATCATTATGTATAGCAAAAGAATAGCTTAGCTTGTCACCACCAGTAGAAATGCCTTACTTAGCTTATTAGCACCAGGAGAAATCTCATCCTTCTTCATGTAATTATGCCCCTTCCCTTTTTTATGCAAACCCCTTGCCTTCATCCCACAATCAGAGAAATATTTGGGTCTCTGAATCATTGCTTCCCAGAGTCACAATTCTGTTTTTAATCTCACTTTGCCTCTTACTTTGTGTTCTTTTCGTTCGTTTGTCTGTTTTTAGGTTAGCAGTAGAATCCATTGTTAAATTAAACATATCAAAATGTTAAGGATTGTTTTTAAAGGACTTACCCCATAGGTAAAATTGGCATTACCTAGTCTGCCTTTAAGCTTTAATAAAGCTAAACCATTAGAATAAGTAGACCGAGCACACATTCAGCATAACCAATATATCAGCAAATCAAAAATAAAAAGAGATATTTCAAAGATAAAGAGAGTTTCAGAATTGTGCGTAACTAATCTAGAATACTGTTTTCATGCATTGATAAGAACCTACAGAGAGTAAATACACCCCTTTAAAAATTCCAATTGATATAATATTTGCATCATTTACTAGATATTGCTTACCTGGCAGGTAAATTGCATATATTAATAGCTAGACAGTGATGCAAGGGCATTTTTGGAAGTCTCTTTAAAAGATACTTCAGAAATATCTGAGACATGGGATAAATCAAGGTTTAGGGCTTTGGAATTCAAGTAATTAACAGGAGAGCCAAATAGTTAAAGCTAGATTATATTATTTTCTATTTAGATCAGTAATGTGACATGTTGGAGTGAGTCTGGAGACCAGAAAGCTACATTAACGGGTAAAGAGATGTAGTAATTATACAAAAATATAGCCAAAGACTGGGTTTTTCCAGGTATGAATTCTAAGAATTATAGATTGAGAATTCTGGGTTTAAAAATGTGTATTTCTTATTGAATTAACTTGACACATTTTTCAGAGACTATATATGTGTGGCTCTATTTCTGGACTATCTGTTCTGTTCCAATGAAACTTATTCCTATCCTTATACCAATAACACATTGCACTGATTACAATAACTTTGTATTACATCTTGAATCCCTGTAGTGTAAGTCTTCATAACTGTTCTTTTTCCAAATTATTTTGATTATTTTAGGGTTTTTTTTTTGCATTTCTATATGAACTTTAGAATCAGTTTTCTAATATACTGATATTTTTAAAGAGATTATTTTTGATTATATAGATTTATTTGGAAAAATTGATATAATATTATTGAATCTTTTCATATTCATTATGTATTTAATTTCTACCCCCAGAAGTTGTAGTTTTCAGTGCGAAAGTTTCACATAGTTTTATGTTGCTATAAACACTATAAATATTTTAAATTTTAGTTTTACATTGCTTTTTAAATTAAAAATATGCAAAAATACAAGTATGCAAAAATGCAATAACTTTTTAAAAATATTGACCTTGTATCTTATATCCTCCTATATTGACTTATAAGATCTGGTAGCTCTTTTGTATTTTGTATATGGTTATATGTGCACAACCGCAACATCTGCAATGTGTAAAACCACCGATATTTGGGGGTGAGGATAGGGAGTGGTTTAGTATAGCGCTTAGCTTATGTGTGGACAATGATGTTACCTAGCTCACTAAGTTGTTGTGAGAAATATAGCAGTTAATACTTATACTGTACTTAGATGAGTGTGTAACACGTGCAAACCTCTATAAATCATTTGTTTGATGCATTGAACACAAAATATTAAGTGCAAAACCTGTTCTGTTTGGCTTCCATACTTCATGTTAATTGCATCATCAATTTCAGTTCTGACATATGTCTTACATGCTACTCTTCTTTTCACCCTTACTGTCAAAATTCTAGAACTCTCGTTAGGTCAGGGTATCAGTTTCGGTATTATAGACATTGTGGGCAATATAATTCACTTGCAGGTGGCGGTGGTGTTGGTATGGTCCTGTGCATCATACAATATTTAGCAGCATCCATGACCTCTACCCACTAGATGCCACAAGTAGATTTCCCAGTGTGACAAATTTGGTATGTTTCCAGACACTGTCAAATGTCCTCTGGGGAAGTAAAACTATCCATAATTGAGAACCACTGGTCTAAAATAAGTAGGAAAAATAAAATATCTGATTTTATAATGAATGGTACGTGCATGCTGTTGACTAAAACAGAACCTGCTCTAGCTAATTTAAACAGAAATGCATTTAATGCAAGGTACTTACAATTGTTGAAAGGTAGATCTGGCTCCCAATAAATATTCTTAAAACAGCACTGAAAATCTTGTCCACTAGGAATCCACTGTCCTCATCATTATCTGAAAATTGGGGGAGAAAAAAAAAAACACTGCTTCAGCTGCAAGTTCAAGGATATACTACGTCAGCCTTGATCAATGGTAACAAAGTAGATAATCTATGCTCCACCTCTCATGGCCAGAAAACAAGCAGAATACATTAGGATCTCTTATAGCCCTGAGTGAGGAAAAATAAATTAAAGAAAACCATCTCTCCACATGATCTTTGCAGCAGAAAAATAAAATATCTGACTCCATCTCATTTTCATCCTTGTTGAAGGGGGTCATCAAGAGGACATGACCACCAGTTCATCCTTGAGCTGGACCTGGGCAACTGGATGCCCCTTACCCTCTCCCCTATCCTTGGAATGCACGCTCCACCCATTGTTCCTAGGAGACACTTCAAGTGCGCAGCCTTGAGAGAGTAATGCGTTGTTGAGGCCTGGAATGCACACATGACTGGACCATGTTAAGGCCACTACATACATTCTTAAGATGCTGGCAGGTGGGTTCAGAGACATACTCATCTTGTAATTGCTCAACACAAGCCTTGTATGCCAGTTGCCTTGTTTATTAAAACTGCCACCTACCAACCTGGAGTCATCCACCTTTTTCTTTGGTCTCTCCTGCCCTTCATGTACAGTAGCCAGTTTCAGTGTTCACCTGGGGAACTCCCAAGGTTGTGAACCAACAATTGGTGAGCCATTCAGGAGACCAAAGAAGTGGGTCTTGGGAAAGAGACACCTGTGAGGAAAATCCCACAGTCAACCTCTATGTGTGTATATGAGATGCTTGTGGACAAGGTGCAAGCTTATCCAACCCCTAAGAACCTGGAAGATGCAGAAGCCTTTAAGGGGGTTTGGGGGTTTGGGAGGACTTTTATTCCCCACCTGGCACAGTGCTCATACCACCTGATGAAGAAAGGACATGAGACTGCAGCTCAGAGCAACAAGCCACCTTTGAAAAGGCAAAAATACTAGTGAAGCTGGTTAAAACTCTGGGCATCGCCCAGGCAGGGCTGCCATTCGGGTTAGACGTGCCTGTGACTCTCAAAGGTATGGGTTGGGCACTTGGCAGAGAGAAGAGAAGGAGAGCGTTCCCCAAGGATTTCCCCATAGAGCCCCAGATCCTGGCAGTGAATACAGCACTCTGCAAGTACAGCCTCCCATGACGGAACAGCACATCACAGTATCAGCAGGTGGGCTGAGAATGTGGTCACCGACTCACTCTGCCATGGTGCCCACGCCTGCTGTGACCAAGTGGTGTGCCTGTCTGCAGCAGAGGAGCACCGGGCCACCAGCCTACCGTCTCTACAAATGGGGGTGCCACTAGGTCCTATAGAGTACGTGGACCCTCCAGCTGCCCACCTCTCTTCCTATGGTGGCCCCTGCGGCCTGCGGAGAGGGAGCAGGGCGATTCCTGCTGAGGCCTTTGACCTTTGACTTCTATTGCTTCTGTGGTGTCTGATCACAGGATGGGCACCTGATGGAAATAGGTTTCTACAGTGGGCTACTCATGTGCCTGACAAAGAAATCAAGTTACCTATTGGGTCTGGGGGAGCTGCCCCCCCCCAGATCATCAGAAATGTGATGGTGGGTATCACCACGTCAGGGACAGGAGTGGAAGGCCCCAAAACAGCACATTAAGGGAGAACAAGCTGGGACTAGTACACTGACCCATCTGATATCACCAATACTGATCCAGAAACCAGGCTTGTGGCACACACAATTAACAACGCTGGGCATGCTATTCTTTCTCTGGCAATCAAATTACACAGGCAGCACATCAGACTGCTGACAAAAACGGTCCTAAAAATACTACATTCAGAGTCTGTGTGGCCACACTGAGGTTTGAGATAGGTCATGAGCCCTACCCTGAGTTACAGACACTTAAGCACTCATGTTCCTCGATGAACAGAAAAGCCACTCGAAACAGAACAACAACAACAACAAAACGCTAAAGAGAATCAACCCAATTGTACCCAGTACGTGGGATGGATATCGCTGGAACTGTGTAGTCATTGTCATTCACTCATATTCAAGTATGGCGACTGCTTTGGCACTGACCCATCCACTGTCCAGGTATTCATCCGGTTGCCTCAAAGGGGACCCAATGTTTATGTGGCACAAATTTTTAGCTGTGGCTTCCACCTGGGTGGTGAGGCTGCTGTGCCCTGTTTTCCCCTGGCACAGGAGACAATCCACCCCACAGTAACGAAAGTCGCCAACCTCCCTTTCCTCAAGGCCAGACGGGCACATTCTGTTTCCCATCACTTGGCCGTCATCTTTGCTCCCTGTGTTGGCATGAAGGACATTATAGTGACCATGGGAACACTACTAAATTCACTCAGCAAGCCTTAACCTATAGCTGGCAAAGCCTGTCCTCACTAAATACTGCCATGTCTCTAGTGAGCAAAGCTGTCCTCCAGGCTAGGGTGGCCTTGAACTCTATCACCGGCTCCATAGGAGGCACCTGGGCCATTATCCGAGCAGCACACGTGTGTTCATACCTGATGAGTCTGCCAATACATCATCTTTATTAAATCACCAGTGAACACCCTGAATGATCCGACCCCCAGAGCAGGGAACTTACCAAATCAGTGGTTCAGATCATGAGGCTCTCAGTGGAAGAAATCATTACCTATTTTGGGAATCATAATGTTATCTGTGGGGTTTTTTTGCCCATGCCTATGTTGTCACTGTGGCATCTGCCTCCAGTGCCACCAGATGGCCACCAAACGAGCCACCTCCACGCTAGTGAAATACCCAGGGCACATTGTGGAAGAGGGGAAATGCAAGAGTGTAAGAACCGGTCATGAGGGGTGGGGTGTTGCAGAAGGTCATCGAGAGGATGTGACCACAGGTTGTCCAGCAAGCTACTGCTGGACAAATGCAACCGTGAGAGAGTGTCATGGAGACCGTCGTGACTGAACACCATTAATGCTTCGATGGAAGCTTTTGAGATTCTGGAGGGTGGCTGCATCCTGCAGACTGCCCAAGACAAGCCTGGTAAGGAAGTTCCCTTGCCTATTAAAACCTCCCCTTTCAGTCTAGAGTGGTCTACTTCTTTCTCAGGTATCTTCCCACCCTCCGTGTTTGGGCACTGGCTTCAAACTTCCCCCAGGGAATCCTGGAGGTCGCATACCAACAAATCTCCAAATATCTATGGCTCTTTCTACTGAGGGGAAGCTAGGCCAAAGCTGGAACTGAACTACATGAGCCTGGGAAATGTTTTTAGTTTAAGAACCTCTAACACGAAGGAGTACGCGTTACAATAGAGGTAGAATAGAGCTGAACGACCCACTTGGCAATATCTGCCTGTTTAGTATATTACAGTAATCCATAATAAATGCTTACCTTTACAATCTGAATCTAGCCTATGCTTCAGGGTTTTATCAGCGCTTTTCCCTTTATGAGGCCTGTATTCTAATGACACTGCCTTTTAACTAACTACTCTGCACTCATCCACTTAGAATTCACCGTAGTACTACTTCCTAGCTATGTGATTTTGTTTTTGGCTATATGCTTTTCTTTTACTTCCTTCCACTCAGACTCTACTAACCAACTTAAAAATACTTAGTTTTAAGACAACAGGTTAAACACCACATCATCCATGATGTCTTGTTTAATTTTCCAAACAGAAAGTACTATATTACCTCAAATTGTACAGATTGTTTTATGCCTCTATTAATAGAATTCATAGTGCATGCATTTCTCATGCCGGTCTTAGCTTCTTTGTTACAGTGTGAACTTCCTGAAAAGCATCTATGTAGGAAAATTTGTTGAATGAATTTATAAAAATCATTAGCAACCCGCTATATTAGCAATGTATTAATTTATTTGTTATATAAAGCAAACATGTTTATTAAAGTTAAACATAATGTTAAACAGCTTATGATACCTGCTATTATGTACTGTAATGATAATCTTTGAATGGAACTTTTAGAACAAGGAGAGTTATTATTTAAACTCTGACCACTGCAAGTAAACCAATATATAAGAAATGTTAATGAAAGATATAGTTTTTCACTGTTTAGTAAAATTAGTTTTTAATGTTAAAAAAAAAAGCCACAATTTCTCAAATATCTGCATACTACCAACTAGTCATTGTGGTTTCCTTAAGTGGAATTTAAGGAAATTTCAGCTAACTTATCCTCTGGCCACAATATATGTGACTCTTACCTGGTGTATCAAAGTAGGTTGTGTCCTCATATTTTATATTCCTAAGGAATTATTCACTACACTCATACCTGTTACAGAAATAAAAGGAGGCCAACCAAATGAGAATGACAGAGCCTATGTCTTCAGAGCTACACAGCAAGGGGGTCAGCTACCATCACTTGAGTTTGGCAGAGAGCTAGGGGAGGCAGGGAGGGAGGGAGAAAACTTTATAGAAAAAAGAAGGAAAGGCCTCAGGAATGTTCTGATTAGAAGTTCTGCTATGGGGAAAATGTACACTTAGCTTTCTCTGTTTTGTTCTGTGTTGAAAATGGGGACAAAAATATGGAATTTGGCAGCTGTCGACCAAGTCCTGATGCTTCTGAGCATACGGTTGCTGAGGCTGCGATTTGGCTTCCCAGACCTCTGGGTCAGACTTCTATTGTCATCATAGGTGGTCTGGCCACTGCCTATTTGTACAGTCAGTCTCTCGCTGTTGTAATTACAGGGTCTAACATCTGTTGTCTTTTTTCCTTATTTCCCCCTCCCAACTTCCATTTCCTGACTTCAACCAACACATATTTATGGAGCATCTAGTACATGAATGACACTGCGTCAGGCATTGTCTACATAACAACAACCCTACTTTATCGAGCTTAGACTTTACAGGAATAGTGTGCAGTTTCTGTGTTTTAAGCTGATCAGGGGAAGTGGTAGGGAAAAGGGGGTGTGGGGGCATGAACTCTGATTTGACCTCATGACTGGAGGCTAAAGATGCAGCACGTTTAGCCAAGTAAAAGGCATAGACCAAAAAGCGAGCCATCGGAACACAGGGCAGCCTATTTGAAAGTCTTCAATGAGGACGGTTGAATTATATAGGGTTAGGTCATGTGTGTGGAGCATTAGAAGAACTAGTTATTGATAAGAGAAGGGCTCACATTTGATTGTGTCTGGCTGAATGGCATGCCCCTTCAAGGAGGAATAATAAGTAATGGTAAACTGCACAGCATTTGTTGCCTTTCTCAAACTCAAATGGCAGTCATTTTCTGATACATTAAAAACTTAGATCTGGAATGTAAGAACTGATAAAATAATTTTGTCCCCACAGGTTATGCTAAAAATATGTCTATGGAATCTTCTGATTCTAACACGGTATAATTCTATTCTTGATTTTACCCATATTTCACCAAAATATTGATGCCCTCAATCACAGTCCACCCTTGGAGCTGTTGGAGCCCGAAAGGTAACAAAACACTATATTATTGAATAAAGTAGATATAACTTTTGCATGGGAACAGGCTTACACTGAACTGTAATCATGTGGTAAGAAGTCCCCATCATTCAACAGATACGTCCATGTTCTATCTATTCGAGTCAGGCCATGTTAGTTCTGTAATTGTGCCTTTCACAGCCTGATTGTAACTATGGATGTTTAGTACTACAGGATGTGAATAGCCTACTTTAAAAAACAAGAAAAGGAAAAAGAAAAACCCATAAATAGGAAATAGGAAAAAGAAAGAAAGAAAAAAAGGAAAACAGGAAAAATAATCACCAAAGTCACTGCCACCATCGACAAAATACTGGACAACTACTAAGAAGAATTAAGAAGAAATGTTTCAAATTAAGGAAAGGAATTGCTAGTATATGGTACAGAAATCTGGGGGTAGTCAAGTTATATTTTTACTCCATACTATACAATGTTTTATTTTGTGCGTATATACTTTTCATAATTAAAAACTATCTTATGAAACACATCATGTTTAAGAAGTATTTAAGTGATATATGATATATCTTGAAAAAAATATGCACAGAATAATCTCTCGTGTTAAAATGAATGTATTTGTAAATATATAGGTAGGTAGCTATGAATGTATTATGATTGAATATATTTATATGAATATATGTTTGGATATATATGGACAGATAGATACAGATACATGTTTAAGCTTGCATTCAGACAGTTCAGGGAGTGTTGGTGGTATAGCGGTGAGCATAGCTGCCTTCCCAAAGGTCAGGGAAATACACAACAAACTGAATCATGGTGACACGTGGAGAGTGAAAGTGTGAAATAGTGATTGAGGGAACTTAGAATGGGTAATTTTTTTAAATTATATCTCTGTATTATTTGGATAATATTTAGCAATGAGCAATAATGTTCTATATTTTAAAATAAACAAGTGTGTTAAAAGAGCCAATGAAGAAAAGACATAATGTGATTAATTATGTAACATTCCTGAGCAGAAAGAGAATATGCATATAATCTATTTGAACAGATATCAGTGATATTTTATAATAGGAATTGGTTCATAAAAAAAGGAAGGGGTGAGACCATGGTGAGATATCAAAATCTATCGTTGTGTAGTATTTCAAGTGTGTTTGTTAATATTCTAATAGAAACATTTCCCTTAAGATATTATAATAAGTCTCCCTCTTATAAAAAGAAAGCTCTTCCCTGTTGTGCAATCACATTTATTTTTTATGTTTCTCTATTTTACTTTTTTAAATATTCTCCAAAACACTCATATATAAGATATGGTTGAAATAATTCACTGTTACTGTTTGACCTTGAACATACAAATAAAACCCAAGGTATGCTGTCTCTACTTGTACTCAATGAAAAAAAAAAAAACTGGTATGTTAGTTATTCTAAGGAAATAATGCCATGTAAATACCCTTTCTTTTTATAGAAAACTACTGTATATGGATTTTTTTGACATCTTACTATATAAGCTCTAGTTGCTTTTGTAGTGAAAACCCTGCAATTCATCTGAAAGGTCATTCAGGACTAGGCACCATAATTTCAGCTGATCAAATCAATTATTTATACAATGAACTACAGTATGGTTCCCTCTAGAAATTACCTTATTATAGCTACTCACTCCCACTGAACTCTAAGAAAAGTGACATTTTGAAATACAAAGCTTATTCTCTACAGTGAGCTTAATACGTATCGGCATCTCTCCGCGGCTCTTTTCTCTATTGAATAGCTGTCAGTCAGCAAGAGAGGGCCCATTCCCTAAGCACACTGCACAGTGGGTTTTCTTGACATGATGGAAAATTTTCCAGTTGGCAAAAGTAAAGATTGAGGGAGGTAAAGCTTTGGACTCAGCAGGAAGGGTAATAGAGCTATTAGCCAAATACCAAATCCGGAGATGCTGGTGCTGCGCAACCAGGCGGCTAAGGAGGAGGTTCAATGTCCCACGGGGCGCACGTTTAGGAAAGCGCTTGGCAGGTTCAGCATGCAAATAAAGACAGGAATATCTTTAAAAAATAGAGCATTTGGTATGAAAATTGGTGTTATTTCAAATTTAAAATTATATTTAGCATGCAAAGAAGCTTTTTTGGAGACAGGGGGCAAAATACTAACATTAACCTAATAATTTAAAAAGAAGTCACCTGCTACCATGCACTCTAGCTGAGATAAAACAATCCTATCTATATGACCCCTATGACCCCTACATGTTATATTCTCTGGTGTTATATTTTTTTCATTATAATAAGATTGACTTGGCTAATACTGACAGAAGAACCAATAATGTTCAGGAGAATTTTACATCTGTGTGCATTTAACTTTCTATGCTGAGGTGAAGTTGGAAATTGCTTAAAATATTTACATTTTAAAAATAATAATTTAAGAAATGTTTAGGGCTGGCCGAGTGGCGCATTGGTTAAGAGCTGGCTTGGGATGCCAGAGGGCCCAGGTTCGGATCCCACATATGAGGGCCAGTGACACTGCCCTCTACAGCTAAGATGCTAAATAACAGCTCGAACTGGAGCTGGGCTGCCCTGAGTCCCCTACTGCAGTGGGTTGCCATGAGCTACTGTGTGCAGCCAGCAGCCAGTGTGAGCGACCAGCAGCCAGTGTGAGCGGACATCCAGAAGCCAGCAACTGATCTGCCTTGCCCAGGAAGAGCGCAATGATAATACCAACATGGGCCAGTGAAGCAACAGCCTCCACAAATAGACTGAAGAACAAAAGGACAGCAACTTGTCTGTTCCCCTCCCCCCAATTCCCCAATAAAAATCTTAAAAAAAAAAATGTTTACACAATCACTGTAGCCTCATTTTATGCTATAATGCTGTGCAAAAACCAAAAATTTACCTCAAAACTTATCAGTTTGGAACAACAAACTTGTATTATCACACCATTTGGACATAACTTATGTGGGTCTCCTGATTTAGTGATGTCACAAACCTGTAGCCACTGAGTTCGCTGGAATTGTGTCATCTCAAGGTTCAACTACAGAATTGGTTTCCAATATTTCACATGGTTGTTAGTAGGACTCAGTTCCTTGTGGGCTACTCACTGTGGACCTCAGTTTCCTGCTGGCTTGTGGCTGGAGGCCACCTTAAGAGGTCCCCACCATGTGAGACTCTACTTACCGTATTTCCCTATGTATAAGACGCACCTTTTTTGAAAAATTCGGAGTCTAAAAACTGGTGTGTCTTATACAGTGGTTGTAGATTTCAAATGCCATAGATGGAACTGAGGACGAAGCAATATATGAAGACAGTGATTCTTCATCAGACACAGATGAGGACAAGCTAATGGTTGGGAGTTTTGACAGTGATGAGGCGTTGTATGAATTTCATGATGAATAAAACTGGAGTTCAATAACTTTATGTAATACATTTTTTTTCAAATTCCAGGCCCCTAAATTAAGGTGCGTCTTATACATGGGAGCATTTTATACATGGGGAAATATGGTAGGTCAGTTCTCAAGCTGTCAGATGGTTTCTCTTAGAATGACCTGGCCAGGGAGCCCAAGAAGGCTACCACATTCTCTCTGTAACCCAATCTTGGAGTGATTAAGTTTTTGCAGTATTCTATTTGTTAGAGGTAAGTCACTCGTCCAGTCCAAGGCAAGAGTGTGGGTACTAAGGGGCAGGCATCGCCGGCGGCTATCTTAGAGGCTACCATAATGGTTTGGTAACATTAGATTGGCTTCTAGCAGAATTGTGAATTCAAGATAAGGAGAAACACTTGTATGTTATTAGATAAAAGAAATTGGGTAAAAAATAATAAAGGATCAAATCTGTTTCTTAATTTTTCTTAAATTTTTTCCAACTTAACTTTCTCTAATGTGATGAAAATTATGAAGTTGAATCTGTAAAGAGCTTACATCAGTTATAGGAAGTTGATTATATTGAGAAGCTTTTTAAAACAATTTAAGAAAGAAAATCTTTCGCTAGCCCTTGCAGGTCATCACAATAGATATTTTTCAAAAATGCATTTGCCCTGAATTTTAGACATGTGATCCCTGGAGTTTAAAAGAGACGATGTGCCCAGCTAGCTCAGTTTATACATAACAAAAATCAGTGACAGGAATATCATGGAAAAATACAGACGCCATCCACAATTCATTGTCAAGTACATGGCATCAGACCAACATATGCATCTACGTATATCATGCATTTACCTATTAGACATCACTATTACTAGCCAAATAATGTAATCAATCAAACAAAAGCATTATAGTCTAAAAACTATGGAAACGATAGGAACCCATGCTTATATGCTCAAAAACGTATAATTCTTTAAATTCAGTTGATTTTATTTTTATCTAATTTAAGCTACACCCAATAAAAGATTTTAGTGGAGACTCTTGACAAACAAGAGCCTATAATACATTGTGTTGAAGAGAAGGTTCTTTGAAATTTACTCAGAAACAACTATCACTTCTGTATGCTATTATATTAAGTGGTTAACATTTCTACAGGTGAACTATTCATATCATCAGAAAATTTACAAAGATAAAGCTAACAGCTTGTTCAAATCCCCATCATTTCTAACTGGCCCAGTGCTTCCATCCTCGCCTATGTAGAATCCTACTTAACAGGGCAGCTAGAAGGAGCCCATTAAAATACATTTCAATAACATGTTTGTTTGTCTGTTTTCCCTTTGGGGTAAGATGAGAAGCCATTGGTTAAATCCTCCAATGGCTCATTTCACTACAAGGAAAAACAAATCTCAATGAAGTGATAACAAGAACCAGTAGATGCCATTTGACCAGAAGATCATTCTCATGAAGTCATTGATAATCTAACAGCAACTTGGACAGACAAAAGGTTTGTCAGTGTTCACAAAATTTAGAGAAGAGTGGAAAACAAGAGACAGGGGTCAATTCAAATAGAAGGGGCCACAGAAATTGTTTCCTAAAGAAGGAGATATGTGTTAAGCAATCAGGAAATCGAGGCCGTGGGGAGATGTTTCTATTGGCAATAAAGGAAAGAGTGCGGATAAGGCCTGAAATAGGCTGTGATGTTCAAACTACATCAAGTATATTATTATTGGGAATAGAGTATTATGTGTGAAAAGGAAAATATAAAGAAATACATTACTGCAACTATGCATTATTAAATGTTTCAATTTGATTTTATGATTATATAGTCACTGTACTAGGAAAAACTAATAAAAATGGTTAGATTTCCTTTAGTGATTTGATAAGAATCATTTATAGGTGTACATATATATAATACCGGTTATTAAGGATTTTGCAAAACTGAAACACTTGAAGAAAATTCACTGTTTTAAGGTAAGTAACTATGTCGAACAATCTGAATATATAAATTTTCACCAAATACTAACTAAATTCATTCAAACTCTGAATTATTGAAATTTAATGCATTGTTTTCTATTAAAAATTTGCATGCAATTTTGTCTTTTGTAAATAGGCTCAAAGCACAGTTAATGCATGTGTATGAATATACAATTACTCTGTTTCCTAAATCATAGAAAAAATAATTAAGTTATCTTGTTCAGTTTTATACTTATTGGAGGGAAGTGTAATTTCAAACTCTACTGACAAAAAACTATTACCTTGTATCTTCTAGTCAGGTACCAACATCAAAATATTTTATATCTTTCTGTTAGTTTTTTGTGCAGTTGAGGATGGGGGTGGGGGTTGGGGGAGGATGACAAAACCTGAATTAAGTGAAGAAGATTATGTTTTTGTGATTTAATCTAAAATTTTAAACCAATTGAACATTTAGTTAAATCATTTGTCAGTTCAGATCTTTTCACCCAGCTTCCTTTTAGAGAAGTACAAAAACAAAAATCCCAAATAGAGCTTTATAAATAATATATTATTTTCTCCTACAAAATTCAGTAGACAGCCTTATCCTCCACCCTGTGACTTTTGCTAATGCCAACACCACTATTTAAGAACTGTAAAGTAGAAAACAGATAATTAGTTCCCATTTCATCTATTAGAAATGATCTGAATTTAATTTCTAAGTTATCACATTACTGTCACATTGACTTTTAATTAAGCATTTTATGCTAATTCTGACTTCATAGCTTGCTGTTATTAGCATACAAATATAAGCCAATGATACATTCATAATTCTCTTTAAAGGATTAAGTTAGACTGTCCATGGACTAATGAGTAGTAAAAAAAAACAAAAAACAAAAAAATCATGCCACATTAATTGCCATAAGCCTTCCTGCATATTATGCATTGCTGGAATAGAAATGATTCAGAAACTCTTTTTATTAGAGGAATATGAAGGTCTGAAATAACCAAATGGATACTTTACTATAGAAAGTCCTATAAAATATGAAAATGATGAGATGTTTATTTTAAAATCTAAGCTACTTATTTAGGAACCATTGTTTAACATTCAAAATTATCAGAAAATAAATAGCAAAGAAGGTTCTAAAGGGAAAGAACTTAGAATGAGTTGAACATGATTTATGAAATGTGAATTGTTCAATCAAGCCATTTCATCCTACCTTTAAACCTAGAGCTTTAGTCTAAAAATGGTTCATTCTTCTGACTAGTAAAGGTTTATTTTCCAAGTTTTTAAAAATAATGTAATTGGTTTTGCACTTGTTTTTTGTTTGTTTCCTATAAAAGAATGCCACTAAGATTAGAATTTTTCCTCATTAAAGCCACAGAGCACTTCCAATTTCCAATAATAGATCATTAAATTTCTAGTTTGGGTAATAAGATAAATTGAAGAAATCCCCCTCCTTGATATAACAATTATGTCCATCTAACATGTGGGACATTTCAGTCTAACTGGATGCTAATTTTCCTGTCATTTTATCAATGTCTCTGCTTTCCCCACTCACCAATCATTAATCATTGGACTTCCTTGAAAAGCTATTACTTCACAGTAGAAAGGGATTAAATAGAAAAATTTTCTAGCAAACATTTGACAAAATACCTTTTCATTTCTCTTTTACAATGAACCAGGTAAAAAACGGTCATTCCATGAAGACTCCAAGAAAAGAAGCCTTCTCTTTATGAAACATTCCTATATCAGCCAGGCAACAAAAAGTCTATGTTTTGTCAAAGTAAAACTAAGTCTTAAACAGAATTTGAAAAGGTTGTTTATTAATTAAATTGAGACAGGAAAACCTATATGTCATCACATCGGCTTCAGTATAGAAGGAAGAGTTGCATTTGATAGAGTGAAAAACAAAACACCGAGGCAGTTTCTGGCTAGCAATTATTCTTATATTAAGGTTGGATTATTGGAAGTGGAGTCAACTTTCTTCTTTACATTTGGCTGTCCTTGATTGGCTTCAAGTGAGCCAAGTGAGCAGTTTGGGGATATTTCAAAAGGGAATTGTTCAGTGATATGGTATGGGGGGCTTTCTGTAGTCAGCTATTTCCTGGAACAGTGGAGATCATTAGAGTGCTTTTATTTTGTTTGCATGTGGTCAAATCCAGCCTCAATCATATTTGCTCAATAAACCGTTAGCCCTGTTTAAAGCTGTATCTTCTCAGATATGTTTTATTAAATGCTCTTGATATGGGATATTGACAGCCCTATCTATGGGCTCTCCTTTTGGTCATCTACATTGTGATGTAAAAAATTAAATTTAAAATTATTATGGCAAATAATTCTCAAGGGAAAAAAGTAATATAATCTTATCATGAAGTCAACATTTAATTTAGGATATTTATAAGATAGTCAAGTGAAATAAAAATAAGTTTAGTGATTGAAGATTTATAGCCCCATATTTTAGTGAGAAGAATAAAAGCTAGGGAGAGAGTCTTGTCATTAAAACATGGTTTCTCAGTTATCCATAAAAGTGTTAAAAAAAGATACAACAGGTCCAAAATGGAGTCATTTGTGTTAAGGCCTCATGTCAGCAAATCAAAACTTAATACATAACTTAATTACAGCTTCAACCTTCCCTGGGAATGTGGCCCTTAACCATCCAGTCTGGAATTTCCTGGTCCCCTTCTATTCCCCTTTGGTGGGTGATGTTGCCTGAAACAATGTATTCTTTGCTAATACCATATTTGCCGGCGTATAAGACGATTTTTTGGCCCTGAAAAATATGCCTCCAAGTGGGGGGTCATCTTATACACCAGGTACACTTCTTTAGTGAATTACCGGTATGTTTACCGGTAATAAACTTGCACTGTTTTATGTATATGTTTGATTACATACAACCTTGTGGTAGTTTTCCTGTAAGTCATAAGCATTTGAATATAAATTAAAATGTTGAAATCAAATCTGATATTGTTTTACCTTTTATTTGGTGTGTGGAAGGTGTGCGGAAGAGGGGGTAGTCTTATACGGCGAGTATATANCTGTATTTTGAGTGGAAATGTTAGGGGGTCGTCTTATATGCCCAGTCGTCTTATACGCCAGCAAATAAGGTAATTTCCTTTTTCTTCTCTTCCCTGTCTTTCCCTTCCAATGCTTTCCTTTTCTGCAACTCAAGGGAGCCCCTTTCCATTACCAAATGGGAGGCTGCCCAATTCATGAATTGTTCAAAGAAGCCAATTAGATCTTTAAAATTTATCTGGTTGAATTTTTGTTATTTAACAAAAGGTTTTCCACAGCTAATGCTTACCAATACATACACAGTTTATCATCTAATGTCTGACAGATAACAAATACTTAATTGTAGGAGTAAATAAATTTTGATGGGTCAACAGTCTTCTAGTACACTAAATAATGCAATATTTTTACAAAGATGGACTAATTTTGTGTTACATCTTACCAATTAATAAAAATAGAAACATTTTTTTATAAAGTTTTAATAGTATCAAATGGCAAAACTCAAACTTAGTAACAAGTTTGATGTCCTTATTCACAGGAATGCAACCCATGGATTGGGGAGCATAGTTCCTCACATGTAGTAGGGTTGGGCCCTCCTCCTGAGGGATTTTGAGCAAGTTTATCAGATCATTAGAAAGGCAACTTGGAAACAGGGCATGATTGGTTAGGAGGTCAGGTATTTCTTCATAAGGCCAGCAGGTTGTATTTTTTTAGGTTAAGGTAAGCTAGCTGCTGCTGAGTTGGAGTACTGTGATTCATGCATGTTAGGTTTTCTTAACAGATGTTTCCCAATAGTTCAGGCTGACTCAGATTTAGATTTGATGTGGGCGGAGCCACTGGGACAGACTCCATATTTTGTGTCCTGATATATGAATTGACTTTATCAATAGTAAGAGGCACTCTGTCTTCTTTCTACCGTTTCTGGCATTATAGATGAGTTGACACAGTGAAAACCCTTCACAATTAAAAGACAACCCTGGAAAAATCACACCAGACATAATATTTCATATATGGCCTAGCTTGGCACAAAATATAATAAAACATACGCAACACACCCCGTGCACTTATTTGATCACTATACTTTGTTCTTCAAGTTTAAATCAGTTATATCAGTTCATTCAGTGTAAACCAGACTCTGAAAGAATGATTTTCATTAGCCAAATTTAGAGAAAACTTGTGTAGAGCTGTCATAGAGCTTTCTAGCAACTGGAGTAGATTCCATTCTTTCTCTTAGTGTCAGGCTGTCTGGAAAGGGAAGTGGTAATTAGAAGTTCATGTGGTGTTTATGGAGTTATTACATTTAATGATTTATCAGGAGCAATAAATACTCAGAAGTAATTTCCGGATCATTTGAATCTATAACTGTATTCTCTCTTAGTTTAGAATAGCCTCCCTTGCTGCCAGCTGGGAAAGATAGAAATATCTTAAATAAAATATTTCAAGGACCATAGCAGGATTTCTAATAAAGAATGATTGAATTATAAATGCACAGGGAGAAGTTTCTGCTAGTGGGTGGTATTTGTAATTTAAGAGACGACATTTCATGGATCATAGGTTCAAGCAAATACCCATTGTGCTACACATTAACTGCCACTTAGCAATAGTGACAGAGACGGAGAAAACATCTGGCTGTGGATAATGAGCCAGAGCTTCTCAGCTCCCTTGGATGCTAATAGCATCGGGCAAAGGTCACAATGCAAGGCCATCTGGCAACCTGTGCAAAGATGCAGAGAGCTTTCCTAGCACCTCGGATCATCAGCACATTTGTAAGAAGCAGCAGGTAAGAAAATCTACTAAGGAGTAAATATTTAACCATCAACTTAAAATACGAGATGTTAATATGTTTAATTAGCATTATGGCACCCAAATATCAGATTTGTATCAAAACTATTGAAATATGAACAACGATAGTGTACAAATTCGCAAAACTATATTATAAAAACAAGAGAAATCATTGCTCATACATTTAAGTTACTCAGGCAGAGGAACTATATGTAAAATTGTAACTTAAAACAGGTTTGTTTTCGGCAATTATTTTCCTTTTCTGGTTTTCCTTAATTTTTGCCTTCCTCATAGTTCTATCAAAAATTGCTGAATGGGGCGGCCGAGTGGCACGATGGCTAAGAACTGGTTTGGGACGCCAGAGGGCCCCGGTTCGGATCCTACATATGAGGGCCAGTGACACTGCCCTCTACAGCTAAGATGCTGAACAACTGCTCAACCTGGAGCTGGGCTGCCATGAGTCGCAAGCGACGTCATAGGCTGCAGCCCCTGTGGCAGTGGGTTGCCATGGGCTACCGTATGTAGCCAGCAGCCAGCGTGAGCGGCC
>NW_017731351.1:1088780-1121906 GCF_001890085.2 Hipposideros armiger
CCCCCAATTCCCCAGCGCTGTTCCCATCCCCCCAATTCCCCAATAAAAATCTTTAAAAAAAAATTGCTGAATGAAAAACATATGCCATCACTCATATACATTTATTTATTTATTTTTCCTTACCAAAAAAATTAAAAAGGTATGCAGCATCTACCACAAGTCAAATGCTATGCCTGGCATTGAGAATAGAACAAAATGAATGTCCTTCTGATAGCTTAGTAGTAGAAAAAGATTACAGAAATGTTTGCAAAACACTAGTTTACAATGTAGCATAATGCATGCTTTAATAGAAACATGCACTGGCATTTATAGGAGAATAGTAAAAAAATTCACAAAAGAAATGCTACCAAAGATCAGTAAAAAAAAAACTGACTTCAAATTTCTTTCACAAAGTTTTTTTTTCCCAAAAAAAGTTAATGGAGCAAAAACAATAGCATTTTGTTGTTGTTGTCTTGTTTTTTAAATAAATAAATAAACCATGACATAAGTCATCCTCTGAGTATAAATGCAACACAAAGACATTGTCAACATTTTAGTACCTGGAGGATTTTGACCAAACAAAGAAATTCTAATAACCAAAAGGCTTGTTAAATAAGGATATGGTAATGGGGAAAATAGAGCATATAGCATAAATGAGCTGTAGTGGCCACTGGATACTTGTCACAGTTAGAACATGTATGATATAACAATGGGAACTATAGCTATAAAATAATACAAATAAACTTATAAACAATGAAAAACATACAAATAATATAATTACATAATGAGTTGAGGAAAATTACAACACTTACTAGCAGAGCTCAGGAGCTAGATAGAAAGCATGTGAACTGGGAAGAAGTATAACTGAATTAATTGTATAATGCCTTTGAGTGGCAAAGTCACCACGCAGTTTTAAATATCATTCCGATTATAACGGTTACCACCATACACCTCCTAAGTTACTAGTGGAAAATTTAGAAAAGATTGACGTAGAACAAAATATTAGAAACAAACTCAAAAATTGTCATTAATTCAATGGCACAGTTAGGACTTAAGTTTATATCGATTAATATAAATTAGATATAATTATATATTTAAAATGTATATTTTTTGTGCTATATACAAATGAGCTACAGTGATTGTGTAAACATTTTTTTTTTAAAGATTTTTATTGGGGAATTGGGGGAAGGGGAACAGACAAGTTGCTGTCGTTTTGTTCTTCAGTCTAGTTGTGGAGGACGTTGCTTCACTGGCCCAAGCTGGCACCATCATTGCGCTCTTCCTGGGCGAGGCAAATCAGTCGCCGGCTTCTGGATGGCCGCTCACTGCGGCTGCTGGCTACACACGGTAGCCCATGGCAACCCACTGCAGCAGGGGCTGCAGCCTATGCCGTCCCGTCGACTCACGGCAGCCCAGCTCCAGGTTGAGCTGTTGTTCAGCATCTTAGCTGTAGAGTGTCACTGGCCCTCATACGTGGGATCTGAACCGGGGCCCTCTGGTGTCCCAAGCCAGTTCTTAACCATCGCGCCACTCGGCCGGACCCATGCTTCAACTCTTAAAGGAAATCCTGGTGACTGGATGTGTCTTGTCTTTTGACAAGTTTTATTAAGGGAGCATCGTCTTCCAATACTCCCCCATCCCTTGCTTTACCCACTTAACCAAAAGCTCTACTATTTCCCAGCGCAGAGCCCCTCCAGGCTGTCTGGCGGCCTCCACTTCTTCCTCTCTCTGTAACATGTACCGAGTCCTGATTTCCACGCCCCTTCTCCTGTAGCTCATCTCCACGGTGAGTTCTCTGCAATCCCACTTAACATTCAGTTCTTAGCACTGTCTATCGTGCATGAAAGTCCACAGCAATTTCTATACAAGTCTGCAGAGTAAAGTGCTCTTTTCAACATGAGCCAGCCCTCTTGTACAGCAATCAGTTCAGCTGCACAAGTTTCAATTTTACTGTCTACTTGACTGAGAATGTAATTTTTTATTTAAAAATGCTGTTATATATGAATTTTATGTATTTCATTTATTGCTTGCATCATCATTTGAAAGTGAACTTTTTTCTCACAGGACTGACATTTAATTTTTTATCTCTCAGATTTGAAATTATTTTTTATTTGTTTATAGTTACAGCTGTAGTAGACTGAATACTAGTCCCTAAAAGATATTTATGGTCTAACCCCCAAATCTGTGAATGCATGACCACACATTGCCAAAAGACTGCATATATGACCAAGTTAAAGACTTTGGGACAGGGAGATGATCCTAAATTTTCTAGGTGGGGTCAACGTACACAAGGATCCTTATCACAGAGAGGCAGGATGACCTCAGATATTGAAGCAGATGATGGGAGAGGGGAGGAGGGGAAACAGAGGTCAGAGAGAACAGAGGATACTATGCTGCTGGATTCCAAATGGAGGAAGGGGACAGGGGACGAAGGCAGCCTCTAGACAGCGGTTCTCAACCTGTGGGTCACGACCCCTTTGGGGGTCAAATGACCCTTTCACAGGGGTCGCCTAAGACCATCGGAAAACAAAAAGATATTTACATTACGATTCATAACAGTAGCAAAATTGCAGTTATAGAGTCGCAATGAAAATAATTTTATGGTTGGGAGTCACCACAACATGAGGAACTGTATTAAGGGGTCGCGGCATTAGGAAGGTTGAGAATCGCTGCTCTAGAAGCTAAAGAAAGCAAGGGAATAAATTAGACCCTAAAGCCTCCTGAAGGAACGGGCTTGCATCAGATATGATTTTAGCGTTTTGCAACAGATTTCTGACTTCTAATCAGCAGGAATGTAAGATAGTAATGTGTGCTGTTTTATACCAGTACTTCTTGAGGTAATTTGTTAAAGCAAAAATAAAGAAACTATTATAGTTAATGGTATCTTCTTCAATTTTCCTCTGCTTAAACTGCCCCCACTGGATCATTTGTATTATGTGTCATTAATAAATTATGAGATAAATAACTGGAAACAAAATCTAACCAATTCCTCCCATATGTGTGTGTTGTATATATATATATATATATATGTTTTTTTTTATATGCAGTTATGAATGTTATATGTCATATGTATGGATACACATATAACTAGAAGAAGAATCTTGAAATTTCATTTAATCAACTATTCTGTCTTATTTGAATACATTATGTAAATCGGACTTCTAGTATATAATTTCTCAGTGATCCACCTAAAAAATTTCAGGTATTACTTTAAATTTAATCTTATATATTTTAAGAATCCCCTTCAGTTTAGTGAAAATTTTTGAGCATAAATCTGTGCTTAATCCCATATTCATTTTAAGGTTCAGTTTAGTATTATATGTACAAAGCATGTTTTAACAAGGAAGCTAAAAATGTAAAAATAGACTGATATATTTCAGGATGAATTTGATTGGGGAGTGCTTCTTTCTCAAGTGTTCCAAGATTTTAAAAATTACAGTAAAATCTTTTTGCTGTAGTTTATAAAATCAAATAAGACTACACTGAAAATAAAATTATTAAAAAAAAAACTTTGGAATAGTCCATAATATATAATAGATGTAATAGAATTCAATTCATATTTTTTTCTTTCTCACCAACATTTAAAACTATTGGAGAAAAAAGTACATATAGAGAGACTATATAATGTAATAGTATATATGTATATATCTGAGGTATATTTATTTTCTTATAAAATTCCAAAAATAATATTAAATCTGTTTATTTAAAAATATTATTAAGAAAATTGATAGTAATGTTCCAATACATTTTCTTTTTGTGTATTACCTTAGAATATAATTTCTCTAAAATGTACTTTAAAAAAGAATAAATTTGGCACCTGTAACAAACTTACACCCAACAAAAATGGAAGTTAAATGTTTTCTTTAACTACTTAAGAATCCTTGAAAGGATTCTTAAAAGATATGATGACAGGTTCATATACACCCATGGTTGATCTCAAAGTGAAAACATAATATTTACTCATTAATTAGGACATTTGTTGAAGTTTTTTTAGGTTCACTTTATCACATTAAGAATGCGTCCCTGCTAGTATAAATGGTGAGTGCATGACCCAAATATCCTCCTTGCTGCTGTGAGTGTTGGGGCTAATGATTAAATCCTGCAGTTTTCCCCAGAGTATTACTTTTGGCTACAGGAAGCTGCCTGGCCTTGACAAACACTACCTTTGGTGGCAGACAGACAACAGAATGATAGAAAGATTGAAGCCCAGCCATCTTGTTTCAAGGGAGAAAAATTGGTTTTGCTATTTATATTCCACAAGCTCCCTGTGAATTACACGGAAGTTAAGCTTTGTCAGAGATCACATTTTTGCTCTGCCCTTTACCTAGCCTTTGTTTCTTTCTCCCTTATAGGATTTTCTGGACAAATGGATTTTCAATAAAGCGTATGCATATAAATCCCTGTCTCAGTGTCTCCTCTCAAGCCTGTGATTAAAAAGAAAAATAAATACATAAATAAAATGGCTTATTTCTTACAACTGTTCTCAAAATCCAAAAAAAAAAAGGGACCTCAAATAATTGGTGCGCTCATAGAAGGGTTTCCTTCCGCAGCTTCTCTGAGTATCCACAGGCTAAACAGCAGCTGGAGCAAACCCACACATACAGACACACGGGAAAACCACACTCATAAACTGAGATCAATTTTCAGAAGCAGCCCGGTCCAACTTCTTAATGAGGATGAAAAATTGTCTCCTGTTTACAACATAAAGTTCAGAAGTTACTTTGACCCACCACAGAGAAAACCCTGATATTTTTTGGGAACGAGATATTTCTTGAATCCTTTGTCTCACTTTCAGATTGCGTCTTGGGAGGAAGCTATACATACGTAGAATAAAAAGTACTACATGAGAACCATCTCTCCATGGATGATCAGCTTCACCAGAATCTTTGTGATAAGTGTTTTATTTCTTTATTTTTAAGTTAAGCTGGAGGCACAAGTAACTTGCCTAAAGTATTATCCTACAGTCACTGTAAAAATGGGCTGAGCGGGTCTGGGGATTTAAGCTCCTGCCATCTAAGCCAAGTCCCTAGAGTTAGAAAGGAGAAGGGATTTACCTTACTTTTCTTTTTTTCATTCAATAGTGGGAAGAGAACCTATATATTTTTCAAAAAATATCCTATAGGGACAAGCATAAACCATGGGCCATAGTAGGTGTTCATCTGATGAACAGCTACTCTGATTTTCATTTAAAATAAAAATAAAACAAAATTGGGATGACTTGGAATACTCAGCGAGTTGAACACTGTGGCAGTGCAAGCAAACCAATGGAGATCATGGAAAGAACAGACTCTGTCAGGAAGGTGGTAGAGGGCAGGGAGGAGAGCAAATGAAAAAGGAAGAAACCGATGAGCACTCAAAAAAAGATTCAAGTCCCTGGTGAGCACAGCCTTCCAGCCGATAACACAACTGATGTGAGGGCCGAGGGGCTGAGGGTTGCACTTATCACCACCTCCTGTGTGCTCATGACATCTCTGGAGAAGAAAGACCAACGGAGGCACCGATTTATCTTGCCCACAGGTTTCACTTATCATTTAGCAAAAAGACAGGCATGATATTTTTGCAAGATTAGGATTTTTTGTATTATGTTCCCTACTGATAGCAAAATAAAACTGCATGCCCCATGGAGCATGTAAAATACAGGCCTTTATCACTCTTTCCACTTCATGCAATGATGGTCAGCCGTACAGCGGGAACTAGAGAGGGACAAAAACTAACAAGGCTGCATTTTTCAGAATATATGGGGTCGTTACTTAACAGATACAGATTGACATTGGGGCAGTTTGTGTTTGTAATGTATAACATTCTTCATTACTTTTTTTCCTAAATTCCATGGCAATCTATACTTTTATTATATATGCATTAATAGCAGTTTAATGAAGATGAAATTTTACTGCAGTAAATGGAAGAGAGAAAGTTCAAAGATTTAAACTCCTGCAGTCCAGGAAAACCACCAGGAGTTAGAAAAGGAAGTGGATACTAAACGTCACCTGTCAAGACCAGTACATGAGTCAGTACTCCAGAGAAACAGACTCATTAGTGTGTGTGCATGTGTGTGTATCTATCTATCTATCTATCCATCCATCATGTATCTATCCATCATCTATCTATCTATCCATCATCTATCTATCTATCTATCTATCTATCTATCTATCTATCTATCATCTATCAATAATCTATTTATCCATCATCTATCTATCCATCATCTATCTATCCACCATCTATCTATCTATCATCTATCTATCTATCTATCATCTATAAAATCTTATTTAATCTATAAAACAACTCTATATGCTAAGAACTATTTCTATCAGTATTTTGCCATTATCAATTAACAGCAAACAGCAAAACTTTCATAAGTACTTACTGTTTGCCAGAAAATGTTTTTAAGGCTGTAAATATTTTATTTTTAAATGCTTGTTCTAGAGTTGTGATACACATTTACACATACCCAATGTCCACTTTAAATCCCATGATACTGTTTTATAGCAGAGCAGACATTTTATAACAGAGTATGTATTCCCCTACCCCATCCCTCCCAATGTTCCTGCATATCACCTACTTTTTCCTCTTGAGCCCTTAACACATTAATCACAGCTACTCTAAATTCACTGTCTGGTAATTCCAAAGTCTGCATCATATCTGAGTCTGATTCTCATGCTTGCTTTGGTGTCTTCACTCTGTTTTGTTTTGTTCTGTTTTTTTCCTCTTTACACATCGTAATTTTTAACTGAAAGCCAACGTTACTCATCAGGCAATAAAAACTGAGGTGAAAGGCCTTAATGTGAAGTCTTAAGCAAATGTGGCTAGGAGTTCAGCTGTGTTTACTGTTTGCTCTAGTTGTAGGAGCAAGGGTTTCAAGAATTCTTCAGTGTTCCTGTTTTGGGAGGATTTCCTTAAGAATTCTTCAGAGCGCCTTGCATCTCTTTTGACATTAATCCATTGTCACTACATTGGAGCCCTACTGATGTGGGGGTAAGGCATCGGGGAAATGAAACATTCTGTAATCTTCTGATTAAATATCTCTGAGTGGGCCTGTGTTCCTGACCTGTGACCTTCACAAGCGTTTCTGTACTTCCCCTGGCTCTATTGGTGAGACAGGAAGGATAGAAGGGGCTGGAGTTGAGGAAACACCTTACCCCCAGACTAGCTCAGGCTCTGGTGAAGTCATTTCCCCTTCAATATGGATGGCGCTATGGGTGCATTTCAGATGGTCACTTTGCCCTTCCCCCACAGACATCTGAGGTTATCTTTCTTCCCTGGTGACCTCTTGGTTCCTGGAAGTAAAGTCCAAGAATGTGTGGGGACCCAGTTAAGAATGTGGCCCAGAAGATTCTCACTCTCATGCTAGCCCACATTCAGACTCCAACGATTTGTCAAAATTCCTGTTTAAATGTTTTTACTAGTTCATGGTAGCAGTGGCTTTTGCTCCAGGTAAGGAAATGTTAGCTATGATTCTGGATTCACCATGTTTCTCTAGATTTTGAAGTGGCAGTTTATCCTGCAACCTCAGTTCTGTGATGTACTTAGAAAAGTGATTGACTTTCTATTTAGCTTTTTTTTCTTTAAGAATGGGGCTGGGGCTGGCTGAGTGGCACGTTGGTTAAGAGCTGGCTTGGGATGCCAGAGGGCCCCAGTTCAGATCCCGCATATGAGGGCCAGTGACACTGCCCTCCACAGCTAAGATGCTGAACAACAGCTCAACCTGGAGCTGGGCTGCTGTGAGTCGCCGGCGACGGCAGGTGGGTTGCCATGGGCTACCGTGTGTAGCCAGCAGCCAGTGTGAGCAGCCAGCAGCCGCTGCGAGTGGCCGTCCAGAGGTGGGTGACTGATCTGCCTCGTCCAGGAAGAGCGCAATGATTGTGCCAACTTGGGTCTGTGAAGCAACATCCTCCACAACTAGCCTGAAGAACAAAAGGATAGCAACTTGTCTGTTCTCCTTCTCCCAACTCCCCAATAAAAATCTTAAAAAAAAAAAAAAAAGAATGGCACTGATCACTTTAAGTTCCTTACCTGTGTGAAACTGCTAGACTTGCTTTAAATATTTGAAATTATTTAAATCACATAACAACTCAATAGATATATAATATGATATTCTCTCTTTAATGACAGGAAAACTGAGGCACAGAGAGGTTAAGCACCCATGGTCTCAAAGCTAGTGAGCAGTTGAATCAGGATTTGAGCCAGATCATAAGTCTCCAGAGACAAATTCTTTCATCACTGTGCCATACAGCCTTTCAGAGAACTTGTTCGAGCTCACAGAACCAGGAAAAGCTGGAGCCAGACAGTGTGTGTTTCTCACTACTGTGCTGTTCTTTATGGGTTCAGGTCAAGTCTATTGGTCCAAATGTTAGAATGTCTGGATGGTCATCATTATATGAACTTCAACTTTTGCCAAATTCCCCATTTACAAATTCAGTATAGACACCAAAGTAGCATTCAGTCTCAATTACCCAACATGTAATGGTGACATCTTTCTCTGCCACAGACTAATAATATCTAGCATGGATTGAGTGCTTCCTACATGCTAAGTGGTGTTTAAATGATTTTTGTATATTAACTACTTTAATTCTGATAACCCTGTGAGATCAGTAGAAGTATTATTTTCAGACATAAGAAAATTAGATTGTGGAAAGTATAAATAAATCTCCTAAGTTTTTATATAACAGGCATTATGTTTTCTTTCAATCACATCTTTAATATTGAATTGTTTATGACATACTGTATTAAAATATGAAATTGTGAAGTCAGTGGGGCCTGAGTTTTATTCAGAGCTCTGTCATTTGTTAGTATGATTTAGTTAAATTAATTAGCTGATAATTAGCTGATAAAAAAATGAGAAAAAATAAGGAGTCTGTATGCTTATTTTAAAATATTTCAGGAAAAATAAGATATTTGAAATTACCCCCAAATAAAAATATCAGCATTTTCCCATATTAATTGGGCAAAGAAAAATCATGATGGCTTTAAGCATAGCAAAGTAAATCAAGTTTTAGCACTTTAAAAATTATGTAAATGACAGTATGGCAAGTGCACTTCAATTTGAGAAGCTTATATTGGCATATCTTTAAACTCACTGATTCTTCCCTGGGCAATATCCAGCCTACTTATGAATCGATCAAAGGAACTCTTCCTTTCCATTACAATGTTTTTGATTTCTAGCATTTGCTATTGATTCTCAGAATTCCCATCTCTTTGCTCCCATCACGCATCTGTTCTTGAATACTATACACTTTTTCCATTAGAGACCTTAACCTGTTAACCATAGCGATCTCAAATTCACATTTGATCAGGGCACACCCCAATATAACAACTATATGCAAAGAAAAATTTTGTGGTATACCATACATGACATGACACAGTGAGATTATGGGTAATAAGTATGCCTCTCAGCATTTGAAGTGGAACTTATTCTAGAGAATAAGGTCAGCTTAAATGCATATTTTTGAAATAAATATCGAATATAAGAAGGGTTTACTCAATTATAGAATCATTCCAAAAAATATCCTCTGAAGCTCTATAATAGTCCTCACATTGTGTTGTGTTAGGTCCTTCACAACTTGAATGTCCTATTATCCTATGTCTCTAATATATTCAGAAGATTTCAAAAAAAGATTATAGAACTTGCAATTCTATTTTTCCTCCCTTGTATTCATGTCTAAAGCTACTCAAATAATGAAAAAGTAAATTGGAACAATGGAAATAAATAAGTTATTCATTTCCTTACTTGTAAATACTCTCATGGATCACCTGGGAGAGCTACTTAAAAAAAACAAAAAAATGCTGGAATTATTCATTCACTATATACATATGGTAATGAATGAACAACATACACACTTGGTTTAGGTATTCAGGACTCCAGTGATTCTGTGCGTGAAGCTGGTCAGAATTTTCTCATCTGTCCAGCGGCTGTACACGGTCCTGACCTTATAGACATTGAGGCGAGAGTAATTCGATGCTGTCCGTAACTTCTCTTCCCAGTGATCCCCCCAAAAAGTGCAGCCAACTTAATTCATCTCTTTATCTGTCACACTCATCAAGTACCATAATTCAACTGTAGTTTCAACTTTGTAGTAGCTATGAACATTTTATCATATCCTGAGTCCACATCACATTAAGTGAAAAATAAATCTGAATCATTTATTCATAATTAATAACAAAGAACAATGGGACATGACTTCTCTGTCCCAAGGATAATGATTTAAATATCCAATGTGAAGGGAAATTTTAAAATTACTCCATCTATACATCACCTCCCTTCATTTCATAATCAGTGCTATAGACATGCCAAGACATGCCGACCCGCACACTGGGCAAGGCTAATTAGCCACGAGGGAGGCTCCCCAACAAATTGTAAATTTTAACTCAGCTGGGTGAAAGGCCCTCTAAGAGGTCAAACAATGCTTCCATTAAACCAGCGCATGGAAAGAGAACCACACGGAATGGTCAAAGAGGTCAGCGAGGATAATAAGTTCAGAGAAGTTAGGGTTCAATACCAAATACTGCAGAGTGATGAGTTGCACAATTTGTGAAAAGGCAATTAAATTTGAAGTACCTCTAATTAATTGTAGGGGTGAAAAGGAGCCATAGAAAGACAGTGGAGGAGGAATAAATCATGAGCCTCTTAGAAAAACATCATTTTCATCATTAAAATTCTTTTCCTTACATTTTCTTTTGTAGAGTCTTAGGGATGACAGAAGCCACCTAATTAAAAATTCACACATTACCTACTAGTCATTTTTCAATCATATTACTTAATGCCCTTGAGAAAAGAAACCTTTGATAACGAATGTATCCTACCAATTAAAACAACCCAGAAATGTCTTTGATTTGTAATAACGAAACTGTACTTGACAATGAAAGTAAAACTACTTGATTTGCGGTCTCTAAAACAATTTCAATCAATCTGTATTTCTTTTATTGCCACTTTCTGTACTTAAATTGGGTATATCTTTATCAGGAGAGCTTGTTAGAAGTAATTTCAGATTATGACTAATCTAAATGAAAAATGCCTATTAAGAAACATAGGATTTGTTTCATTTGCATTACATTCTTATTTGAAAAGGCTTCTGTTTCCTCAGGAAAGGGTAAAAAGGGCAAATAATTGGGATTCTTTGTAATAATTAAAAACTGTACTAATTTTTCAAATGCTCTGAAGTTTTGAAAAGCTTATAGAATTCATCTGAAATCAGAGTAATTGAAAAGGCATTTTCTCCCAAATGATCAATTTGCTAAACTTGTATCCATTCATACTGTTGAGAACATTTAGATGATTCTAATCAAAATATTAATAAATTTAAAAAGTAAATGCATTTGTATAATTCTACAAATGAGCAATACTTTGAAGAACTGAAGTTTAAGGTAGCTATTCCCTCTGCATAATAAAAAAATCAATAAAATTCATTACAATATTCATGAGAATCTACTTGACTAAAAAAAAGGCTTAAAGATAACTATTTTGAAATATGGGTAGGATAATAACAGAAGGAGAAAAAAAAAATCCCAGGTTAAGGAGAGCAGAGTGGAGTAACATGGCATAGAGTAAGAAATGGTGAATGACAGCCGTAAGATGTATATTCCAGACCTAGCTTGACCACCAACTTGATTTATATCATTAAGAACATGCTTTGATTCTCCTGAAGATTAATTTTTTTTTTAGCTGAGCCATCCTGCTACCTGAAGATTAATTTTTAAGCATGTGTAAAATAATGACAATAACATATGTAAGACCTATTATTGCAATCCAGCTTTTTAATTATCTATGATTATATGATTATATAGGGGCATTCAAGAGTTAAATTTCATGGAAGCATGGCATAAATTTAGTGGCATCATGGAAGATAAGGCTGGAGAGTTATTAGAGAGCCATGTTGCGGTGGCTCATGTATGCCAGTCTGAATGCATGTATAATCCTGAAAATGAAGTGAAACTAAATTTTTCCATTAGCACATCCACTAATTTGTAAACCAAAAAATCATTAACTGTAATGAGGAGCACAAAATCACAATAGTAATTTAAGACGATGCTTCTCATACTTCTACCCTTACATCAAAGGAATATTAGCAATATTAGGCTTTAGTTCAAAGGAGCCCTTTGAATATGAAGTTGTTTTTTTTAAATGGTTGCATTTAGCTTAAATATTCATGAGAGCTTTTTCTATGCACTATAATATATCCATAGCTTTTGAAATGATAAAATATTTTTCCCAAAATCTTTGAGGTAAATTGATCCTCCAGAAACATACTCTGTCTTTAGTCTTTGTTTTGACCTAATGCTTCAGATGCCAGCTCAAACTTCTGGAAATATGTCTGTTTAGGCAATACAGCTCCACATAGTGTGTGTGTGTGTGTTTTTGGGTATCTGTGTGTGTATACAGGTCATTGTGTGTACATCTACACACATTAGGGTGTACTATTAAATTACAATGAAAAACATATAAATTAAAACTCTACGATCACTTGTATATACCTTATTATATTCTTCTGGTACCAGTAGAGGTTGGGGCTTACAGTACCCAAGGAAGTGAAACATCAACAGAACAGCAGTTTAGGGCCAAGGCCAAACAGTGAAAGGTGAGTCTAGATAGGTAGCAGGATTCAGATCATGAGAGACCTTGTAAGTTACAGGGAGCATTTTAGTTGTCATCTGAAGAACAATAGAAAGTTATTAAAGAATTTTAAGCATGGATGTGACGCAGTTAGAAGTACAGTATATTTGAAAAGGACACTTGGGTGTGTACTTCTGGAAAGTAGATTAGGGCTCAAGAATCAATGCTTGGAAAACAAGAAGTGTTTGCAGTAGGGTAAAATATAACTGAGTTTCTGAGGTATATTCCTGAAATTCCTAATCAGTGTTCTTGCCTCTAGACTATGAAACATTGTGGCTGAATTATAGAGTGTCTTTATGAAATAATCTTATTACTTCCATTTGTTTTATTGTAACTATATAGAAGTGAAAAACTCTGATTTCAGACCTAATGCTTCAATTCCTTTGGATTAATTAACAAAACATTTATATTAACTTGGCATTTGGGGCATTTACTTTATTACTCAAATATCCCTATTTATTAAAATGTCATTTTCACATCTGAAATCCACTGTGAAACAAATTATTGTTTATGCAGTTAAAGGTATAAGTTTCTGAGTGAGATATTATATAGTTGTGTTCTCCTTAATATTATGAGTACAAAGACCTCCAATTAATAACATTAGGAAGCATAGGGGTAGCATAGAAGCAATTTTCAAAACATTTTTATTTTATATTTTAGTTAGCAGCATTCTGAGTGAGGCAGACTTGAAATATGTTTTAGAACATGAATTTCACAGCTACTTGTTTGATTAGACACAGAAAGTCACCTTAGAACAGATTTCCTTCAATTATACCAAGTGAGTCCATTTTGAATTTTGAAATCCCAGTCTATAACAATCAATGTCTTTATAAGAGACTTGAGGCTTAGAACTCAACATATGCTGTATTTCAGGAATGTGCAAGGTAAAACTACAAATCAGATTTTCAAGGACATGAATGCTGTGGCTAAAAGGAACAGAAAAAAAAAACAACAACACCACATTCCCTAATTACTTGACCCTGAGTTTACTTGAGTATTTAATACTTGGAAGCTGTCCTTTTCTGTCTATGAGCTCCCCAGTATTGTAAAGTCAGCCAGGCCACCTTTCTCGTAGTACTCACATCCTCAATAATAGACCAAAGCCTTGCTTTCAATATTGGTACCAGTAATTTTCACAGTTTTAAGAAATATCTATATATCTATATCTATATATAATTATAGTTTATTTTATATTCTAGTAGATTATTGTCAGTGTAGAGATATGCTCCCGTGTTTTCATATATTTATCTTGAGACTAGAAAACTTACTCAGTTTAAACTTGCTTAACTCAAACTCTACTAGTTTTGGGTGCTGTAATTTTTTTCTACAGAAATGATCATATAATTTGTAAGTAATGACATTTTCATCTAATTCCTTTCAATCCTTACACTGTAATGCCTTTCTTTTCTTTGTTTTTCTTCTTCACTCTTCCTTTTTTTGTGTCTCCATATTCCTGCCTGCCTCTTTCTCCTTTCATCCCTCCCACCTTCCTTTCCTTCCTTCCATTATTCTTATACCATAAGCAGGGCATTCAGTACTAAGTTAAAGAGCCACTGTGCTAATGAGAATCCCTATATATATTTTCCTTGTTCATAAGTGGAATGTGTCTATGTAGGTATGTGGTACATAATCTTAGCCATATTAGGAAGGTTTCCTTTATATTGTTGATTTCTTTTTCTTTTTTTTTTTTTTAGCTGAGCCATCCTGTCACCTATTGGCATCTCAGTGGCAGCTCAGTCAGCTCAGGCTGGGAATCGAACCTGCAACCCTGTTGCTCAGAGCTTGCACTCTTGAGCAAGCTCTTAACCAACTGAGCCACTCAGCCAGCCCCTTATATTGTTGATTTCTTAAAAGTATTGATCTTTATCAAATGTTTTATTTACATGTATTATGTTTTTTTTTGCTTTAGTCCATCAATGTGAAGAATAATTACATTGGAAACATTTTTTTAATGTTCAATCAGCAGAGACATATTAGAATAAATCTTACATCATTATGATGCATACATTTTAGTACATTGTTGAATTTAATTAAATTTAGTTTATTGTTTAATCCAGGGGTTTCTCACCTTCATTCATAAGAAAAATGGATTTATAATTTTCCTTTTTGTATTATCTTTATCTGGTTTGAGATTATACTAACTTCATAGATTGAATGGTTACCTTTAGCTATTTCTTTCTATTTTTCTGAAAAAAATTGTGCAAACATCTTATCACTTTAGAAGATTTTAGAATTCACTCTTTGTCTGCAACAAAGTTAATTCAATATAACATGTGAGGTATAGATATGCTTTACCTAGGGAGTTTGGCAGTCTATAAATTATTTCACTACAATACTTTAAACTGTGTTAGTTTTATAAGCTTATTAGCATCATTTCTTTAAACATTTCCTCTCGGTACTCTATGCCCAAGTGCTCACAGTTCTAATTCTATTCCCCAATTTCTTATTATTTACTTCACTATCCTTTGCTGTTGCCTTCTGTAAAATTTTTCCGAATGCGATTTTCCAGGTGATTTACTCATTCTTTATCTGTTTCTAACCAGCATTTTATCTCACCTGCCTTCAGTAAAATTTCCACTTTATTACCTTTTCTTTTTTAATTACTAATATTATTCCAATGTAAACTTCCATAAAGTTTGAATAGTATACTTAACTGAATTTGTATTCTGTAACTGAAAACAACAAAGGAATAAGACAAACAAATGAAGAAACAAAAACTCATAGACACAGACAATAGTTTGGTGGTTACCAGAGAGTAAAGGGGAGGGGGTGGTAGATGAGGGTAAAAGGGATCAAATATATGGTGATGGAAGGAGAACTGACTCTGGGTGGTGAACACACAATGTGATATATACAGATGATGTATTACAAAATTGTACACTTGAAACCTATCGAACTTTATTAACTATTGTCACCCTGATAAACTTTAATTTAAAAAAAAAATAAAAATATTTCAAAAAAACAGCAACATGTATAACATCTGTCATTTTTCTGTATAGTCAGTTTACTTCTCAGATATGATTATTTTACCTAGTGAGTTCCTGTTGCCTTAGCAGTACCACCTACCCTTTTTGGTAATGGTACTACAGGAGGTAGGTCCAGTTACATCCTTCCTGTTGAACTAAGGGCCATTTAGAGAGTAAGCCCCAGGTTGGAGAATCTCAGGAATCTGATCAGTGCCATGTCTACCATTCTACTGGACTACCACTGTGTCGCTGTACTCCTCTTTATATCTGGGGTTACTTAGGGTCTAAGTTAAGTTTCTGTATCAACGAGACCCAAAGTTACAATGAATTACATACAAGAGAATTGTGTTCCTCTCTCACTTAATAGTGCAAAGGACTTTTTTTCTAGATCTAATAGAACATTTCTTCACCACAAAGTCATCAAAAGCCAAGTATGAAAAGTGGCCCTATGTCTTTATTGGCTGCTACATGCATTATCATTTCTATGCCTACCAGAGAGAGACATGAAAAGGACACAAACTTTTTCTTTGTAAAGAAAGAAAATATAATCGAGAAGTTGTAAGGATCGTTTCCACTTACATTTCACTGGAAAGAATTACATTACATGGCCACATCTAGTTTCAAGGGAAGCCAGGAAATACAGCATTTATTCAGGTGGCTTTATTATTAACGGGAAGAATATTTGAATAGTTCCTGGGAGATATTAGGAATTTCTTATAAAAATGATTACTCTTAGAAAATAAGTACTCAGAAAAACGTTTCTAACTAAGTGGTATATCATCAGTCCTTGGGTTGAGAGGAGGTGAAGGTGGAGCAATGAACTTCCCACCTTTTCTTAGACCTGTTCCATTAGGAATTCAGGCCATCAGGCCAATTATTAAGACGTTGCTACAGATTTCTGTGGTGATGGCAAGCAAGGGCATTCCCAAGGTAATGTGGTTCTAAGGTCGGAATTTTAAACCTCTCTGCCATTCTAGCTTCCTGCTGCAATTCCCAGGATACTGTCAACCCACTTGCTCACTCACGCTCTCTCTCTCTCTCTCTCTCTCTCTCTCTCTCTCTCTCTCACTCTCATCCATACACACAGACACACACGTAATTTTTCTGGAGTGGATTATATGGGAGAACCTCAAAAGGATGTGCTCGTTACCATTTTATCAGATATCAGAAGCCTACTGGTACATTTGCTTAATATTTCAAGTTTTGAAGAAGTAAGAGTATCTGTATATATACTCTAGAGAACTTCAAAATAATTTAGAAAGTTAAATATTTTGTTCCTAATTTTTCAATAACTTCTCAAAGCGTATCTTCTAACTAAATGAATTATTTTGACAGCTTATTGATGCAATCATAAATAGAAATATTCAAAACACAAGAAGAGTTGTGAGTCATAATTGTTACTAAAATAGATAAAATAAAGTGATAAATGAGCATAAATTTAGTTTTAATTAAATGAATAAAACTTGGTTTTATTCAGATTTAAGGGAAAATTATGTTATTTCATGTTGAAGTCTCAAGATCTAAGGATCAGATTAAGTTCAGTATTTTATAACAAAATGATGGTATGGCCACAGGAAAGATGACATCTCAATGTACAACACAGCCAGAAGGTTAACTGATTGTCAATTCTTAGACTTTGAAAATGATATTCATTTTAAACAAGCAAAAAAGATTATTGTTCCAACTTACCTTTAGCCCAATTTTCATCTTAATCTCTGATGGAGTTTTACAAATTTAAGAGAACAAACTATCTTTACTCAAGCTTATCACAGCTTTGTCTTTTAATACATTACAGTAATTCCCAAATAATGCAGTCTCAATTCGAAGTGCCTGATCTCCAGTAGCTGATAGAATCCTGTAGCTCTCAGAAATGGGACTATGAAACCAGAAGCCTAATGAATGTGTTCTAGTGTGCGTGTGTGTTTAACTCATCCACTTCCAAGTTAAATAATCTAGGCTACTCTGAATATTTCCCCACACCCTGCTGAATAGGCACATAATCAGACCAAGGCAGATGAAGCTGTTCTTACTCTATTGTGCAGCTTACATTTGCCTTGCCGTGTCTTTTCCTATGGATACCAGGCTGCATTGGTGCTGAAATTACATGGATTATTTGTAGACCTAAGTGATTTAAATCTATACTGATTAATGCACTACAAGTTTTTTGCCTGATTGCTTTAACTTTAGGGTCAGAGACCCATAACCGCCTAATAATATGTATCCCTCCCCTGTATAACAGAATTGGGCATGCCTAGAGACTACACTCCCCAGCCTCTTACGCAGCCTATTGTAATATATATATATATATATATATATATATATATATATATATATATATATATATATATATATATATCTTACTTGCCAACATGCTATGAGATGAAGTGAAGTCCACTTCTAAGTTATGCCTTCAGAGGAATGTATTTGTGTTTTCACAGCTTCTCCCCACTCCCAGTGACCTGGAAATGAGGCAAAATAGCTGCCTATGAAATAGATACTTTGAACACAGAGATGGGAGTCTCCCTACAAACCTAGACCTAGAACTTCTGTGCTTTTATATGAAAGATGAATAAATTTATATATGGTTTTTGCTACTATATTTTGGGGCCTCTTTGCTATAGCAAATTGTCTGAACACTAATGAATCCTAAAAGATAAGTCAGATATCCTTAGTGTCCAGAGTATGCCTAGAACTTAATATAATTAATAATTTCTTTCATTATTTTGCCATTGTTCCCTATAATCCTATCCCTACACTCCAGAAAATAGAAATTCAAGCATATAGGAACAAGGCAGGGATGTGGTTGCTTAGTAAGTGAGATTTCGAAGGGTTCTAGCAGGAAAACCAACTGAAGTCTAAAACAATAATTTTCATAATTTGGCATGGTGCTGAAATTAGAAATAGAAGAAAAATTGATCAGTAAATATAAGAACCACAAGAGGAGAGAATAAGCAGCTTTTCACAGTAGACTTTAGGAAATAATATGATCATATATGGGAACTCATCCTAAGCTAGTATTTTTCTTTCCTTACTTTTATTTCATGGCACATAATATAAATAGAAATGGAGGGACCAAGAGACATTCACAGATACATACTGCATCATAGTTAAACTGATATGCCGAAACATTAATTTATTCTGGTCAAAATTGCAATATCAAGTATAAATGCAAGCATTCTAGCCCAAAACTCCAATACCAAATACAAATACAAAAAAACAAATAATCACAATCATATAGTACATATAGTACATATTTACATGCAATATAAATCACAATTTAAAACTCTAAATAATGTTTACGTGGGGAGAAAAAAATGATTTTCCTTCTACCCTTCTAAGTTCTCCTGTCTGGAACAATAATCAAATTGTCCTGAAACAGATTAACAGGAGAAAATGACCAAATGTATTATGTATGTACATATGGGGATTCTGTAAGAATCCGGGACCAGAGGAGAACTGGGCAGGTAAGGCTCATATGCCATGTGAGCTAAGAAGAAAGGGGTTGGGGTCAGTGACTTGGGCAGGAAGGCAATTTACATGGAGATGTAAAAGCAAATGTTTGCTGTGCCCTCTTAAACAATGGGACACAGAGGACTTTGATTGATCAAATGGGCCTTGCTAGGCTCCTCCCAGACGGTCACTCTCTGCAGTTCACATTGAACTGTAGTTATCAGTGATGATAGCTGCCTTCCCGGAGCAGGGCCTTTGTCTAAAATCCTTCAGGCAGTGAAGGGGAAGCTCAAAGTTTTTTCTGAATCATTTGTTTCTTAAAAATTACTAGCTTAAAATAATCATATGCCAAAAGACATATTTTGGGGTGGAAAACTGCTTCTCATTTACATGTTCAGAGGCAAAAACCAACTTGAACATAATCAGATAAAGAGAAAGGGGAGCCTGTATGGGGAATTATAAAATCTCTCGTATGATCCCTCAAGTCCTATGGGGTAGAGAAATTACTGTTTTCCAAATATATGTGATAAATCAGGAGATATGTGTGGCTCCAAATGTGTCTAAAACACCACCGTACCCATGGAGTAGTAGAGGAAGGTAATGCCTCTGAATTATATCAATATATGAAAAAACAATATGCCTTGAAAAGGGTATTGAGTATCTATCCTTTACAGACCATTTCCTGGAACTCAAAAGTGTGGGAGTTTCTTAATCATCAGTTTTTAAGAAGCATGGGGTGTAGGGAAATTTGTCAACATTGTCATTAGTATGAGGAATCATGAAAATGAATATAATATTCTACCACTAATTTAAACACTTAAATTGTGTATGTCTTCTTAATATGTTATTGATCATTTAAAAATTCTGTAAATTCTTATAACATTGATTAAAATATTTGTCTGTAGCACTCGGATTTAAAAAAATAGCAAGGGGATTACAATGAAAAGCAATTTATCTATGGCTTTATGACTATCCAAAAATTTTTTTTAAAAAATAATAAATAAAATAAAACAAAGAAGTTAATATAAAATTTTAAAAGCCAAAGGAAAAAAAGGTGAAATCGTTGTTCCTATGGATATACACACATTTATTAGCAAACTGGCTCAACTTTTTCTTAAAATTCTCATGAAGTTTCAAAGATAGTAGTCATGCCTTTCAACCTTAGGATTACAGCCCCACTTCCAATCTTTCCATTTCAGTGGCTTTAAGCATAATGAAAATTTTAACAATAATTAACGGATCTTTAAATGTTTTTCTTCAATTGAAGACATATGCTAATTGCATCTCCACCTGGCTAAAAGGGGGGGGGGGTGCAGAAAGCCACCTGAGCTCAACCATGATGTGAACATCTAGGAGTAGCTCTTTCCACACACTGCACATAGCTTGCAAGTGCTTGATATTCATAGTGATTTGCCCATAAGAATGTTTACCTTCAATTCTAAGCCTATGACTACATTTTAAAGCACGTACTTCATGACTAAGAAGGCAATTTATTCTGTCAGGATCACTAACTATCATGAGATATTTGATTAGTAGGTTGACGTTCTTTTTTAACTCTCTGAAGCTGTTATTTAAATTACACTTTAAGATTTTATTATCTTGACTCCTAACAATGCCCAATACATCTCCCATTTCAATTTTCCTTTTCCCTTAAGCTGTATCTGTCTTTTTACTTCAAGCAGAAAGTCTATTAAGTACTATGCACAGAATCCACAAATTGCTACTAAAGGTGACTATTTATTGCTTCTAAAAAAATCAATTGCAGGTTAAATATTTAAATCTAAATATCTTGACATTGTAAATATTGGCTCCAAAATAATATTCCATATCAGTCTTTTTTCTAGTTACATAAGTTAGAGAAAATGATGATAAACACTGGAATTTGCATCAGTAATCTCAAGTAAAGCATAAAGACTATTTCTAGAAATATAATAATTTCTTAAAATCATAATTGAGAAGAACCCCATTTCAAATTTCACTGCATTAGATAAAGCTTATGGAAGAGTGAATAAAACACTGTACTTGGGAACAAAAGAATGTGGTATTTCTGGTATTGTCACTTCCTTATAAGTAACTTCCCTCAATTATATTAAAATATTTTAATATATATCAAATGGGAGTAGAATATCTAGTTGCTAACATTATTGTAAATACCAAGTCAAATCACATATGTTGTAGAGCCACTGGGATGATTTGTAATATTAATGACAGTTTAAATATTATACATATCCCAAAAGTCCTATTTAATTTTTAATGAAAACAGTATATTTAAATATTTGATAAAAACGATGGCCTCATGAAATACAGTGTTCAAATTACAAACCGGTCATTTTAAAACTGGCATGCTCTGCTCTTGATGCTGAGCAGGTCTGAGCAGATTTCCCCTCATAGTGCAGATCTAAGTGCAAAAACTGGCTTACTTTTACTTGTAATATCTAATCACTGAAGATGCTCCTTTGCTGTTATTATAAGTGCTATTAATTAGAGTCCATTCATTCTTATATAGTCACAGTAGGATATTCTTTCTTCCACATGTACTCCCGCCAACCCTTAAAAACCCTGACATGGCCATCTGGCCAGACTTTTGCTAAAACGACAACTGGGGATATCGTAGTCCCTAAAAGTCACTTGAAATAGCAACCACGACAAGTAGATATCAAGATCCAAAACTGGGGCATTTATGCACACAGTGAAGATGACTTCGAGGCGGTCCAACCCTGCCACGACGCCTAATAATGAGGCCAATCATGTCCAGTGTCATTCAGAGACTTTACTTTCCTGGAGAAGGGCAGAAATTGTTTGAAGTTTTAAAACATTTAAAAATGTTTTAAAAACCTACCTAATTTTCTCCAGTGTTTTATTAGAGAGTTTGTTGTCGTAGGTTTTCCCTGCTGGACAAGTCAATTAATACACAGGGCTCAATCTTTGGTGCCAGATATTTTTATTTTCTTTTTAACACCCTATGATTTGTCACACATGTTCTATCAGATGTGATTGGCTTTTCCCAGTGTCATTTGTCTTGTGAACTCCTATTCAACCTTCACATTTTGGATTAAGTATCTTCTCTGGGAAAGTTTAGATGATATCTCTAGGTAGTTTCGGAAACATTTATCATTCCTTTATAACCTTTATTATAACTTACTCTCCACAAAGGTGGTGATCACCTGTGTTCTTTGCATCGCTTTTGAGTCTGTGTGCCCTACCCACAGTGCCTGGCACACAGAACACACCCGATCAATAGTGACTAACTGGATGTAGATTTAGGAAGTATTTATTTAGGATCTATTGTGTGATACATGCTGTTTTATATGCTATAGGAGAGCAGTCAACCAAATAGCAGTCTGTGTGTTTGTTCATTTTTACCTCTGTAGGGTCCTAGATGGCCTAATCCTCCCAAGAACCCAAGCATTTAGGTTTTGTCAGGGCTAGATTCTAATGTTCCTTAGTTTTGTGAGGTCCTAATGAGTACACTAGAAGTTATAACTTCACAAGTTGGAATGTGATACACTCTAGTCCTGAGGGGGAGGTGTTAAGTAGGAAAATAGAACCCTTCTCTTCTGATGTGCCAAAACAAACAAAAAATAAAATATAATAAATAACAGAAAAAAATGTCCAGGGGAGGAGGCAAAAGCAAACACAGTATTGGCGAGTTCAGAGACTCTGGTTGGGGAAATACTGCCAGGCAAAACATTTTCCAGCACAGAGCAATTTCTTCTAGTTTCCACCAGTGAAGCAAATGTGATAAGCTGAAAAACAGTTGCCCTAACTTACAGAGAAACTAGAGGAAGGAAAAATACCCATGGGACCTCAATATATATAACACAAGTCCTGGGGTGTGAGTCTGGTTGATCCCTGACCCCTCACTCCGGTGTTCCCCTCACATCCTGGAAGCTGAGCACACGTGGTTGGAGAATCACTCCTGGAAAAATCATGGCGTACGCCTTGAATTTGTGTATGAACAGAAATAGGGTTGATATGTGGATATTGTTAGAGTGAAAATGAGCACATTTGTTTTGAACATGTGAGACTGTCTTGTTGGTAGATGATCCTTGTGTAAACCAGGGAGAAATTTCTCTTAAATTCCTAAGCTGCTCTAACTAAGACGGCTTCCCAACGCAGTCACCACATCTCTCTCAATGTGCTTCCTGCCCTCCATCTACCTCTACAGCTATAATTCAAACACTGCCATTTCTCGACCAGACCAGTGCAACTGCCTTCTAACAGAGCTCCATATTTTTAATCTGATGCCTGCACAAATTGTCTTCCACACCAGCATCTCTTGACTAAGGTGTAATGATACTCCTGGATCAGTGGAAAGTAAAGGGAGAGAATCTCTGTGACTCCTTTATAGGAATTTGGAATGAGCCAAAGATTATGCCGTGGCTCAAGCTGTATTTCTCCCTAACATTATTTAATTGCCTCTGATTTGTTACATGATAAAAATGCAAAGTCTTTTCGTGGACCATTAGTCAAAATACACGAGGCTGTCTTGTTTTAAAATTTTTCCCTAAACCTTTTCCCTAAAATAAACATGCCCTAAATGTTTATTTTTCACTCAAATGAATCCATCATGGTCAGGTACATGCCTTCCTCTGTAACTATACAATATGGATTCTTGGTATATTCCAAGGTCACTATAGGAATAGAAGAAAAAGCATGAGAGAAGTACACTTGTCTTTAACTGCCCAGACCCAGAGGCGACTGTTTTATGCCAACATTATATGACATATATCACAGGTAACATATGTGATTTATACCATATGTGCTGCATACAATTATTTGGACTGAATCTAATCCCAGTTTCCTGGGAGAAAAAGCTGAGAAATCCAGTCTTCTTCAGAAGCTACTAAGAGTAAAATGAAATGAGGTTGTTAAGTGCAAAGCATTGTCTCTTTCATACCTGGTATCCAAAGTCATTCTTAATCTACCCTCTTCCAGCTTTATACTCTTTCATTCTTTTTGATATTGTTCTAGCCATAAGAGAGTACTCTCCAATGCGACGCTACATTTTGTGATTTTATTTCACTTAGAAAATATCTGAAATGCCATCTTAACTACACTCTCTAGCCCCTGTTTTCCTACAAAATTCAGACGTTTTTAAGATTAATTTTCCATTATCTACCTTGCAACTGCTGAATCAAAGAGTTGTTATCTGACCCTGGTATGAGGAAGAACAAACTTTATCCTCAAAGTTCTCCTGGCTGGTCTAATAATTAAATAGACATGAGACAGATTAGCAAGAGAAAATGACCAAATTTCACACATACGTTTTATATGGGAACCCCACATACATGAAAGAATCAGAGACCCTCACATGCAAGACAGGTTCAGAGATAGAAAGGGAACATGAGTAAATGAGACATCCTGAGCTAGGGCCAAAGTAAGGTGCCTTGTGGGCTTCAAAAGATCACTGCAGAATGAGAAGAAGAGCCAAACTTTATTAAATGGAAGTTCGCGCTCCACTACAGGTAGGACAAAAGAAGTTCTCTCTGATAACTCTTATGGGTAAGGACTCTAATTCAAATTCTTCTAGGCAGCTAAGGGGCAGTTTGGGGGCGGGGGGCAGAAGTTTCTCTTGAGCCTGCACTAAAGCTGCCTTGAAGTCAAAAAATTCTGTACCCCGCTGAGGGACATCTTGCAGTGACTCATTCTGGACCCCACACTGGGTGATGCCTCTGCAAATTTCTTAGGCTTTTAGTGTCACAACAATGTTATTCACTATGAAAATGCTATTTTTTCAGTCATGACATTTTGGATCTGAAATTTAGCCAGGTTTCCCTCTTTTCTGTAACTATGGCATGCACTGCATACCCTCTGTAGTCACAGAAGGAAGCTGTCCACCACAATATATGGAAGAGGCACAAGTGAGACAGGATCTTAGAGTGACAGGCACCTGAATATGGCCCATGGGCTACGCTGCGAAAGGATACCAGGCATGATCGTGTGAAAACCTCCTAAGAAATGCTTCCTAGAAGCACTTCCAGTGAATGAGAGCTTTCATACCACCTCCTTCAAACTGAGGGGCAGTACTGCGTCCTTCATGGATTTTAAAGATGACCAGAGAATGTCGAAATCTACCAATGTTTATTTGAAGAGGAATAAGAGATAAAGTTAGATACTTGAATATTAATTCAAAACTACAGAATGTGTATTAAACATTATCCATCAACTTAGTCCTATCTCAACATATTTAATAAAGGTAAGTCATTTAATAGTAAACTGAGATGATCAGGTTCAGCACATTATACATGGATATGCAACAAAACAAGAGTAATAAAGAAATAGATAGGCGTAACGACCTCAACCTGAATGTAGGAGAAAGTGAGAGAACTACTAAAAACCAGAGATCAGGGACGTTATAAACACCTAATTCACTTAATTTTTATTCACTGGCACAATTGTTTATAGACTTGCTGCTTTCTAGACACACATAAAAATGACATACAGAACAAACTATGGAAGCTGAAAAAAATTGTTGTCTATGCTTCCAGGGCAAAAAAAAGGGGAAAATGGGTGACTGGAATTCTACACAGGCACAGGAAAATCAAGTGGAGCATTTTAAGCTATTATACAAAAATATGGTTATATTTACATGTATAAGCATACATTTCTAACTTTTTATTTAGAATGAATATAACACTTTGTAAATAGAGCTGATATTAACAAAAACATAAATATAATTTATATCACAGTAATTGCTTTTCCAACTTCTTTCAGAACAGCATAGATCTTTTTTAAGAAAGAGCAATTTGGATTTATTTTGAATATTTTTTCGATTATGAAAATCTTGCCTGCAATTTGAATGTATATAGTAGGGCTTACTCTTAAAAACACAGTTTAATGACTAAGGTAGGTTTGGGAAGCTGAAAGGAACCATGCTTGTCGGCTAACAAAGGAAAGAGTGTGTCCCAAATGGGCACAACTTCAGAGCTGCAGTAACATCCATCCATCCCCCAAATACCTCCCTGCTAATATTTCCACACTACTTGGAATTTTATTTATTAACATCATTAATTTTGGCTAAAGCATGCCTCTCAAGAGGTCTTGGTTCACAAACATATAGCAATACCAGCAGTAGTAATAGCTGTGGCAATAACAAGAACAGCAACAATAAGCAGTGTTACTCTGCCACATGCGGGCGTCCCTGAGGGCTTGACAGGGCTTCTTCCCTCCAACGTCTCACATCTTTCCCCACCATCCCTCATAACTAATGACTTGGCTCCGTAGCTCAGGGAGAAAACAGGAACAACTAGAGGAGAACATCCACATGCTTCAACCAGGGCATTTGTCCACCCAGCTGTATCTATGCAATTGCTGTGTCTGCCATCCTGTCCCCACAGATGGACCAGCCTTGCTCCCACAGGTCAACCCCTCCACTCCAGCACTTCTTATCCTGCTCCCTAGTAAGGTCATCCCTCCTTTCTCACCTGCATAACCAACATTGCCCTCCCTACTGAATCTTTCCCATCATTCATACAGCCATGCTGTTATTTCTCCTATGGAAAGAATTAAAATTCTTCATAATTTTGTAAGCCCTTCAAACTACACCCCTGACTGCTTCCTCTTTGCAGGAAACACTGATGCTTGTCCCTCTTCCTCTTCTCTCATTCTTTCCTGAACCCAACTTGACTTTCACACGCACGATTCCACCAAAACTGCTAAGCTGAGGTCACCAATGACCTTCACCTTGAAAAATCCAGGGATCAGTGATTCTATCCGGTATATGGACCCAGTGATGCCATAGTCATGCTGTTTGAACTACCAACATTTGACACACACCGCCAGTCACTCTGTCCTAACTAAAACACGTTCTTCATTCTTTTGGGACAGCACACACGCCCAGTTTTCCTGCTCCCTCTCTGCTCACTTCTTTTTTGTATTCTTTGCTGGTTTCTTCCAGTGGAAAACACTGTTAATTATTTAAGGACTCAGAATTGAGTCTGCGTTACTTATAGCTTCTCCCTTTTTTCCTTCTTGGTGATCTCATCCACACTCATGATTTCAAAACCTATCTCTATACTCCTGACTGGATGTTTCTGTCTGCAATCCACATCTCTTCTTGAGCTCAAATTTTAAAAACCTCACTGCTTAGGTGACTCCATCTTTGGGGTCATAATTACATACCCAATTATTAATTACATAATTACTAAAATTACCTACCATCAGCTATCTAAAATGAATTCTGGGCCTCTGCCAGCCCCAAGCCAGCATCTCTCTCAGTCTTTCACGTCTCAGTAACTATCTGCTCCTTCCTTCCCGTTTCTTAGGCCTAAACCCTGTCTTTCTCCCACACGCCACATATGTCAGCAAAATCCTCTCTGGTCTGCTTTCACAGTTTTTTCAGAATCTGACTAAATGTCCTCACAGTCTTCATTGCTACCCTAATCCAAGCAACTCTCATCTCTCACCTGGATTACTGCTCCATATTTATGCCTGAGCAACACACACCTCCACCCTCCACACCACAGGTGGTCAGGATGGTCCCCTCTCTCCTCTCTTCAATGACTTCCACTATCTTCCTACTTTACTCCAGTAAAGGAATAAAGGCCAAGATGACCTAGTTCTGTATAGCCTCCATTTGCTTACCTGCGACCACATTCCTTCCACATATATTCTAGCCACACTGGCCTCCTCTTGTTTCCTTGAACACATTGTGCACACTCAGTCCTCATAGCTTTGGAGCATTCGGATCCCTCTGGACGCAATACTCATTCCCTAAATATTCAGTTTGCTAGGTACTTCATTTCTCATATCTTTTCCCAAATGTCTGTTCAGTGGGGCTGCCCTTTCTAAAAACTGCATTCCCGCACACATGCATGTACACACAGACACACACACACTTTTACCCCTATTTTTCTTTTCTAGTTATTTTTTTTTTTACAGAAACTGTCAGCTTCTGACATAATATTTATTTCACTTGTAGCTTTGTTCACTTTCTTTCCCCACTAGCATATAAGTTTTATGAGGGCGATAGCTTTGTCAACTTCTGTTTATTGCTATATCTGCAGGATGTTGTATGGGACTACGACATTTTGCCTGCACTTGATAAATACTTCTGAATGATAATAATAATAGTTATATCTATATTCCCTCTACTATTGCTGGATTTTGCAAGTTTATTCAGTTTTTGCAAAAGTCCCCTGGCAGGTACAGTTATTCCTATTTACAGACAACCTCAAAGAGCTTAGCAACTTGTCAAAAGATAACAGCTAATGGATATGGTGTCAAATTTTAAACCCAGGTTGTGTGTGTGTGCGCACATGCACATACACGTGCACATGTATGTGTGCATGTGTGTTTGAAGAGAAAACATGAAAGAGTGAGAGAGAGCAAGAAAGAGAGAAAGAGAGAGAGAGAGAGAGAGAGAGAGAGAGAGAGAGAGAGAGAGAGAGAGAGAAGCTGCTTCATATTTAGATCGCTCTCATCCTGAATTAGCATCTTCTGCAATGGTGGGCATTTTGGTTAAATGACTTTTAGGCTATAGCCATAATAGTCTGACTTCTAGCTGTTCTACAGCCAATTTTCTTATAATTTTTCCTTCTTATTTATTTACTTTCTTATATTTATTTTTCCGTTACACCAAAACAGAAATTAAGATTAAAGTACATATGAGGCATATGACAGCAGTAGAACAGGTGGTACTCACACAGTAATAAGTACCTTTGCTAACTTCTCTCTAGAGAGCAGGAAAAATGGTGATGTTGCATTGAGTAAACAGGCAACAGTATTCATCAGTCAATGTAATTTCAAGTGGGCATGTGTTTAGTGTTCATTTTAAAATAAAAATCCCATGACCACTTTAGAGGTTTCCAAAATTACTTCCAAAAAATAATTGTAATTAAATGATTTAGTTGTACCTATCTATGTATGAGGATTAACACACTTCGTCAAGCTAGGCTTTACTATTTTAATATGTCATTTTCTACTTCACCATAAGCTTTAAAAAAATGCTTTAAGAAACCATTTTCATTTCTATTTTCTCAGCAGTCTTTTAAATACTTTATGCCTTTCATTATATTTGCTTCAAGAGTAAAACCTACTGCCCAATGTAGCCTTTATATCATTCTTTGTTTCAACAGTTTATATCTTCCTATCATATCTAAACCAAAGTCTATGAAATCCTGCAGCACTTATGCTAGCTCAGCAATATTTTCTTGGCACATATTTTTATTTTTATGTGGAACTTTACAATTTCTAAGACCTAAAGAATGTGTTTAAATCATTCCTAGGCTTTTGGATGAAGATAATGGGATGTACGCCAACACGCAAAATCTCTCCTAAATTCCCACTGTAATTACAGTATAGAGTACAGGGGAAATGAAGCACTACAGTGAAGGGGATATAACAGACGGGCAGGGGACTTCCCCATCAGGACCTGGATGGCAGGTGGGGGTGAGTGCTCTTTGCTGAACATCTAAGAGCTGCCTAGTTTGAAGGTGAGTATGGAGCTGAAGAGTTAGGTATGGGATTGAAAAGAAATAAATGTTAATAAAAGATTTCTCTACAGAACAACTGCTCCACAAATCAGTTCATCTCCACCTTTCTAAGGACTTCTTACCTACCGGGGAGGGTACAGTATGACAGCCAGTTCCCTGCCTGGATACAGTCAAATACAAGAGCTGGGCTGTTACACCCTGCTTTTGTAGTCATGCAGTTTCCCACCCAGGGAGAAGACGTTTGGTGAAATCAGTTATATGTATAGAAACTTGCAGCCTAGGGAATTCCCTCTGACTGCATTAGGAAATTCTATCTTGTCATTCATTCCAGAAAATGAATTAACAACCAGGGCTTAGCACATTAGTTTGGATAAAAGCAGCATAAAAGACAGACTGAGGTAGAAAAAAATCAACCCTGATGTAATCAGAGAGAACTAGGAGGTAGAATGTAACTTTAAAAAACTATGAAATTGGAATCCTCAGCGACATATTAAAATACATTGTATCCTTAAAAGCAGGAAGAACAATTAGAGAAAACAAAGAATTCTTTAAAAACCATATATATATATATATATATATATATATATATATATATATATATATATATATATATATATANGGTGATGACTTCTAAGACACAGCACCAAAAGCCAGATCCATGAAAGAAAAAATATTTATAAGTTACATGTTATCAAAATTTAAATCTTCTGATCTGAAAAATACAAGCTATCAACTAGGAATGATATTTACAGAACACATATCTGATAAAAGACTGGTATCCAAAATATACAAATACTCTTAAATCTCAGCAATGAGAAACAAATAACCTGATTAGAAAATGGGCAAAGGATTTGAACAGACACCTAACCAAATAAGGTATACAACTGAGAAATAAGCACATGAAAATTTGTACCACACATCATTAGAAAATTGCACATTAAAGTACCAAAGAGATGCCACTGCATATCTGACACAATGGCTAAAATCCAAAACACTGACAATGCCAAATGCTGGCAAGGATGTGGAGCAACAGGAACTCTTGTTCATTGGCTGTGAGAATGCAGATGGGTACAGCCACTTTGGAAGACAGTTTGGCAGTTTCTTACAAAATTAAAATACTTTTACCAAAAGATCCAGCAGTCATGCTCTTTCATATTCACCCAAGTGAGTTAAAAGCTTGTATCCACACAAAACCTTCACTCCAATATTTAGTCTTTATTCATAGTTGTTAAAACTTGAGAGCTACCAAGATGTCCTTCAGTAGGTTAATAGATAAACTAACTGGAATATTCAGAAAATGGAAGATTATTCAGCACTAAAAAGAAATGAGCTATGATGCCATAAAAAGACATGGAGGAACTATAAATGCCTATTTCTAAGTGAAAGAAGCCAATCTGAAAAAGCTGCATTTTACCGATTCCAAGAAGTCCTACTAATGTGGTCATAACTGTTATATTACACAACATAATATGTGCATTTTGAAAATGTTTCATCAGTGTTTGTTGGTGTAGGGATGAAGAGTTGAAGGTTATAAAATTCCAAATACACACACACACACAGACACACACACAGACACACACACACTCACACACACACACACACACACACATCCACAATTTCTGTTGAGCTGGTTTCTAATACAAAAATAGGCATCAGCATGTCAGATTTTCACAGCTTTTAGTTGTGATACTAAATAATAGATGTAGTTTCTAATATGTCCTTATTATGCTTATGAGCACTTCAGTTTATTTGAGGCATAATATTTCACACAACACGTAACAGTTCTATTAGTTGCATCAAAAATGCTCCAGGTTTAAACAACCTCTGTTGAATGTATCTGCACGTGTTGAGCCTTTTACTTCCTTTTAGTGTTATGTTTTCAGTTGCCAGCTTATGTCATTATAGTTGCACTGAATCTCTTTAAATCATTTGTCATTTTAATTGACAGGTATTAAAAATCTTTTAAAAACCTGATTAGATTCATCTCTGATTCATAAAGATTTATCTTCAATGTTATTTTCAGGCCTAACATCTGCAAATAATATCCAACCATAATGGCTTTAATGATGGTCCCTTTGTATTTGCAAATATTGCTAATAATAAATACATAAGGGTTATTTTATATCAGATTTTCTGTGGTTATTGTTTCATCAAAATATAAAATTAAAAACGAATAGTGAATTTAATAATTGTGTTAGTTAATTCTGAAAAATTGCAAACATGTCCCAGTTAACATGATTGCCCTAACAATAAGTATAGGATCGCTTATGGCCAATTACCTTTTTTCTCCAGAATCTAAACTTGCTCAAAACAGTCTCTATAGCTAAATTCTGACTAAAGTATACTCTTCGAAGTATAGAATAATCTGAAATTAGCAAAGCTAATAGTCGCAAATGGTGAATATAGTCTTACCTTCTTCCATTCCTCTAAGTTTGCTAGTGCCTCTTAGTGCAATGTCAGCTGCAATGTGCCTGTGCCTTGGTGAGGAGAATTATAGACTCTGCTCCACTGTTAATTGGTTTTTGTTTCCATGTCTTCCTTCATTCATTCTCATCTATTTTTATGAAGTTCCATAAGTGAATCTACCATTTCTTTAATGAAAACTTTATTTCAGACAGTATTATTATTCACCAACATATGTGGATTTCCTCATTATTTGGAGACATGGATTCTTATACTTCTCTGTACCTTAGAAGGTAAGCATTACCCACTTTATTTAATTTAAACATAATGTTCAGAAACAAATATTTAAAAAGAGGTGCTCAGGTCCCCATGTTATTTCCCCTCAAAATGCTTATCATAATGATATTTGTTGATTTTGAGACTGCACAGCAATGAAAATAAATCCTCAGTCAACCCCAGGCAGACAGCTACATTGGAGATAACCTGAACAAGGAATGGATTTTATGTGAATGAGATATAAGTTGTGTTTTGAAAAGCAACTAAGCAACACCCATTCATTATAAAAAAAAAAAACATTTAGTAAACTAGGGACCAAGGGGAACTTCCCCAACTTGATAAAGAACATCTGCAAAAAACAGTTTCAACTAATATCACACCTAATGGTGACAAACTTGAAGCTGTCCTGCTAAGATCAGGCACAAGGCAAGGATGTCCCCTCACACCACCCCTTTTCAATATTGTACTGGGAATTCTAGCTAATTAAACAAGTCAAAATGAAATAAAATGCACACAGATAGAGATGAAAGAATTAAGATTCTCTTTGTTCAAATAAGACATAATTGTCTATGTAGAAAATCTAAAATAATTGACCAAAAAAAACCCCCAAAAAACCCAAAAAAACCTGGTACTAATAATAGCAAAGCTGAATGATACAAGGTAATATACAAAAGCCAATTACTTTCCAATATATTAACAATATATGTGGGATTTGAAATTAAAATCATAATATCATTTCCATTGGAACTGCAAAAAATGAAATACTTAGGCATAAATTTAACAAAATACACACAAGATCTATATAAGAAAAACTATAAAACTCAAATAAAATCAAAGAAGAACTACATCAATTAAATAATATTACTTTTTCACAGATAAGAAGAAATATTGATAAGATATCAGCTCTTCCTAACTTGATCTATAGGTCAATGCAATACCAATTAAAATCCAAAAAGTTATTTTAGGGCCGGCCGAGTGGTGCAATGGCTAAGAACTGGCTTGGGACGCCAGA
>NW_017731351.1:1122091-1134347 GCF_001890085.2 Hipposideros armiger
TCGCCCGGGAAGAGTGCAATGATGGTGCCAACTTGGGCCAGTGAAGCAACGTCCTCCACAACTAGACTGAAGAAAAAAACGACAGCAACTTGTCTATTCCCCTTCCCCCAATTCCCCAGCACTGTTCCCATCCCCCCAATTCCCCAATAAAAATCTTTAAAAAAAAAAAGTTATTTTATGGATATCAACCAACTGTTTCTAAAGTTTATATGAAGAAGAAAAAGACACAGTGGCCACAACAGTATAGAAAGAAAAAAACAAAGCTGGAAAACTGACACTTCTCACCTTCCAGACTTATTATAAAGCTACAGTAATCAAGACAGTATGGCGTTGGTGAAAAAATAGACAAATTGAGCAATGAAACAGGATAAAGAGCCCAGAAATAGACCCACATACATACACTAAACTGACATTTGGCAAAGGAACAAAGGCAATACTACAGAGCACAGAGTCTTTTTAACAAATGGTGCTGGAAACAATTGGACAAACCCATATGCAAAAGAGAAATCCAGACATGGACCTTTCACACTTTACTAAAGTTGAATCGAAATGGATCACAGGCCTAAATGTAAAACATACAACTATGAAATTCTTAAGATAACAGGAGAGAACCTACATGACCTTGAGTATGGTGATGACTTTTTACTGATAACATCAAAGGTACAATATATGAAATAATTAATAAGCTGGATTTCATTAAAATTTAAAACATCTACTCTGTGAAAGATGATGCCATGAAAATGAGAAGACAAACCACAGACTGGGAGAAAATATGTGCAGACACCTCTAATAAAGAACTATTATCCAATATATACTAAGAGTTCTTAAAACTCAACACTAAGAAAACAAGCAATCCAATTTAAAAAAACGGATCAGAGACCTTAACAGACACCTCAAAAAGAAGATATACAGAGAGTAAATAAACATATAAAAAAGGTGTTCCAAGGGCTGGCCGAGTGGCTCAGTTGGTTAAGAGCTTGCTCAAGAGTGTGAGCTCTGAGCAACAAGGTTGCTGGTTCAATTCCCGGCCCGAGCTGAGCCGCTGCTGAGCTGCCAAAAAGGTGGCAGAATGGCTCAGCTAAAATAAATAAATAAATAAATAATAAAAATTTTAAAAGTAAAAAATAAAAAAGATGCTCCACATCATATGTTATGTGGGAAATGTAAGGAAAAAAAATTGAGATACCACTACACACATATCAGAATGACAAAAATCAGAATACTGACAACAGCAAACACTGGTAAGGATGTGGAGCTCCCAGTCACTGCTGGTGGGAAAGCAGAATTCTACAGCCACTTTGAAGGACAGTTTGGCAGATTCTTATAAAACTAAACATGTCCTTAACACATGATCCAGCAATCATACACCTTGGTATTTACTCAAAGGAGTTGAAAATTTATGTCCACACAAAAACCCGTGCATGGACGTCTATAGCAACTTTTTTTATGATGTTAATTAATCAGCTCGATATACATACTTTATAAAAAGCTTCTGCACATCAAAAGAAAATGTCAACAAGACAGAGGCAACCAACAGAATGGGAGAAGATATTTGCAAACAACACCTATGTTAAGGGGCTAATATCCAAAATATATAAAGAACTCACACAACTCAACAACAAAAAAACAAACAATCCAATTAAAAAACAAAAAAATGGGCAGAGGACCTGAGCTGACATTTATCTAAAGAAGACTTTTAAATGGCCAACAAATATGTGAAAAAATGCTAAACTTCAGTAGCTATTAGGGAAATGCGACTCAAAACCACAATGAGCTATCACCTCACACCTGTTAGAATGGCTATTATCAACAAGACAAATAAGTGTTGGAGAGGTTGTGGAGAAAAAGGAACCCTCATACACTGGTGGTGGTAATAAACTCTTATAGCCACCATGGAAAACAGCATGGAGGTTCCTCAAAAACTATAAATAGAATTACCATATGACCCAGCAATCCCTCTTCTAGGCATGCACCCAAATAAGCTGAAAACATTTACCTGTAAGGATATATGAACCCCTTTGTTCATTGCAGCATTATTCAGTGGCCAAGATATGGAAACAACCAAATTGTCCTTCGAAAGATGACTGGATAAAGAAGATGTGGGATGTATACACAATGAAATACTACTCGGTTCTATGAAAAGATGAAATACTGCCATTTGCGACAATATGGATGGATTTTGAGATTACTATGCTATGCAAAATAAGTCAGACAGAAAAAGTTGAGAACCCTATGATTTCACTCGTATGTGGGATATAAAACCAAAAGCAACAAATGAACAAGATAAACAAACAAAAACTCGGCGCAGACAACAGCTTAGTGGTTACCAGAGGGTAAGGGGTGAGGAGGGTGGTAGAAGAGGGTAAAGGGAGTGAAGTATATGGTGATGGAAGGAGAACTGACTCTGGGTGGTGAACACACAACACAATATATAAATGATGTGTTACAGAATTGTACACTTGAAACCTATATAATTTTACTAACCAATGCTACCGCAATGACTTTAATAAAAATTAAAAAATAAATATGTTTTATAAATACTATAATGTCAGAAAATGTATAAGAGATCAAAGAGCATCTACACTCATGAAAAAAATTTCAGAAAATGCAAAAGATTAGAAACACATCACTCGTAGGTGGTTTAGTTCATTGCTAATCGGGTGAATGGAAAGATGACTTAAGAAAACCTAAATAAGATCACTAATAAAGAAATCATTACAGATGATAGATGATAGATAGATAATAGATAAATAAAGAGATAAAATAAGAAAATGCTCTTATTCCTGGTATCTTTAAGATATTTTGAGATATATTAGTGTATAGAAAAAAAGCTCAATAAAGCCTAAAGTTAACTGATGGTGAGATCATAAATAAAATACAAGGAGGGACAGGTGAAAGAGGAAAAGTCATTGATAAGCTAAATTACTTATATTTATTCATGGAGGTTCTTAGAAAATGATTTCATATGAAAAATTAAGCAATAGAGATATAAACAAAGTTTGTACTCTGAAGACAGATATCGGCATAAATTTCGGACAGGTGAGCCTTTATTTGGTTAGAGGCGTGCTTTTGCTGCACAGGTCGTTAAGAATAGTGAATATTACCCCTGAGTATGAATGTATTGTTTAACTTATAAAAATGGACTAGAATGGCTAAACAGAAACAAGGCCTACAGTGGCTACCTCTAGGAAATATTACCTATAATTCTGCACACTTTACATTTGGTTATTTTCTATAGTGCTTCAATTTTTATAATCTTGTGGATAGATTGCTACAATAACTTCTGAAAAAAATCATCACTCCAATAACCAAACTTTTGCTATCCCTTTCTCTCTATACTTACCACCCAGCCTTCTTAAACTTTCCTTTAGCATGCTTACTCTTCCCACAATTATTCACAATATCAATTCTCTTCTCAAATTATTTTGTTCTCTTTAACCTTCACTACTATTTTTATTTAACAGTGTTTACTATTAAGCCTTTTGTATTAAAATACTAGCCTCTATAATTCCATTTTTTAATAAACTCTAGAGAATGATTTTAACAATTTAATTTTTATAAATACTTCTAAACGTTAACTAATAAAATTATTCTAATATATATTGAAAATTGAGCCAGAAGAAGCACTGAAGTACTTGGGTAGATGACTAACGTTTGGCCCTCGATCTTTCACATAAAGTTACCTGATAGTCACTTCAATTCTATATCCACACTTCTTCTTCTGGGGAATAATGGTAATAATAATAATAATAATAATAATAATAATAATAATAATAATAATAAACTGTTGCATGGTGTTATTATAAAGATCAAATATTTTTATTCTTTGAAATTACTTGTAAAACATAAAGTATTAGTTGTCATCTGAGGACGAGATGCGTATTATTTGCTTGAGACACACAGGGTATAACAAGCAGCACATACTTGGAGCAACGTATCCACGTACAAAACCAGAAACTTTAGCAAGCTCTCCTATACCTTGCACCTCCATTTTTCCACTTTGCCAGTTTTGTCTGTAACCAGTATATTTAATTTCAGCTAGTTGCACTCCTGACAGCAGTCACATCACATTACAGAATCTTCCAAACTTTGTTGACACCTTCCTCTCGTTTCCTATCAAAAAATACGCCTGTTTCGTTCATCATGCAATCCATAATTATGTGAGAATAAGCAGCCTGCTGTTGATGCTAGCAAGGAAATGAGGGAATAACGATACTCTGTTCTTCACACCTGCCCAGACACATTTAAGACACATAGGATGTAAATGCCAGTAACAATCTTACACTGATGCTCTGTACACATGTACGGTTTAAGCCTTTACATTGTACTAATCCTCTCTGCCAGAATGAGCTATTCATGCATATATTAAAAACTGTAGGATCCTTTATTCTAGTCAACAGAGATGATGTAAATTATTCCATGATTTTTAGCCCAACTGTTTTTGGTGGGAGGAGATAATATTCCTCTTTATTAAGTGGGAATGTAATTAACTATGTGTATCTGCTTTCAGAAATGGAATTGAGGACTTAGTAATTATGCATTCTTTTCAATATCAAGGTGAATTTCCAGTCACTGAGACTTACAAAATCATCACCTAGGAAATCACGTCTGAGGAAACTATCTCAGAAACATAAGACATTCTTGAATTCTACCAGCCAACCTATTTTCTAAATAAAGAAGTCACCAACTTGGGGAAAAACAACAGGTTGTTTTTCCAAATGAAGAATCACAAGAAAATCACATAACACAGGTTTGCTACGGGGAACTATTGTATTATCCTTCTGAAATTACATTTTGCAGGTTTGAAGTGAACGCTTATATTTCCATCAAGTAGCCGGTTCATCACCCATACTTTTCACTTTACTTTTAGTAAATTGTAAGATGTCTCTACCCCTTCCATTTGACTATTTTGTATTGCAATTCCTTCATGTCATCATTACAACTTTAATACCTTATTTTACATTAATAAGTCTAAATATTTGGATTTCTGAGTGCCTCAGAAAAGTCTTCTGATTTAGGTAAATATTGTGTATTCTCCTTACCGCATAGAAGATGCAATCTTGCTCATTGTGTTTTATCAGCTGATGCTACATGTTTTATTTCTTATGCTCTATAGTGTTTTGAGTTTTATGAAAAAACAGTAGCCAAAATTAATTAGGTCTTAAAATGTACAATAGTGTATTTTCTTTAGCATTTATAAATTTTTTAAATGTAAACATGAAACACCCTGGAAGGACGAATCATTGAATGTATAAAAGTCATGCAGGATTTAAAAATTTTGTCCGTCTAACAATTTCTCAAGCACTTTTACTAGATCAAAGTAGTTGGAGATCCACATCCTCAGGCCATGAGAGAAAGGAACTGGTGCTCACATTCCAGGCAGATCCTACAATAAAGCTCATGCATATATGGCATCAGCAGGTGGCAATGAGTCTTTACCCAGTGACTTCCATGTTCTCGCACCAAAACCCTAAGTTAAGAGCATTGAACCAAGAGGCACCTCATAGCCAACAGGCTTTTCTCCCTCCGGAATGAATTTTATTGTAGGCCCTTTGTTTTCTTGCAAACTGATTGTTATAGCAAATTATGTAAAAGTAGATCATAATTTGTACTTGAATTCTTAAAAGAAATGACATTTTTAGACCCTTAAATGACTTGTGTAACTGCTGCAGAGTTATTTCCTTTTAACCCTATAACCCAAGGCTAAAAGTTTCACATAGTTTTTTTTTCTTTTTCTTTTTCTTTTTAAATAGCAAAGATAATAGTGTTTCTCTGATTCCCAAGTAACTGGTAGACATATCTTGTTTTTTCCAATGTGGAGTATCACATGGATAAATCATATAAGAGTTCTGTGCTCAGAGGAAAATCTTAGAGCCATACAACCTCATATATATAGATAGATAGATAAATGATAGATATAGATATAGATATAAATATAGATATAGATATACTATTCCTCATTTCTATATATTTTAATTTATTCATTCTCTTCTGCTTCTTGTTATATTTTAATATTTTTAATTATTTAGTAAATAAATTTGTATGTAATTTTTTCAATGTTTTATTTTTCTCTTATTCACATTTAAAAACAAATCATGTTGGAAAGTAAGACAAATTTAACTATGCATTTTGGACTGGGCTTAAAATGTACATCAAGATGACTGGTTTTAAAAAATCCTTAGAGGATTTTTATTAATCCACAATGTCCTGGACATAGTAACATGAAATAATATCTGCTTCGTCCTATTAGCCCAGGATTATCTTAATTATTTAAAGAGATACGAGAATTGGGATTGCTGCATAGAAAAATATGATATAAATATTTATTAAGTTGTGTTTAGTCAGATCAAATTTTTCATATTCATAGAGCCAGTGCTTTGAGGCCATCTCTGTGATATAATTCACACAAAAGTCCAAAGGGAGTACAATAATGAGAGAACACTTCATTATGTCCTTTTAGCCCTTGGAAAAGACTTGCATGAAGAGACACAAAGGAAATCTCTTGTAGAAGGAAATAAAGCACAATCTAATTCAAATCTCTTTTTATGTGCATTAATGCTTTGAATGTTTGAAAACTATTATTCCATATGATTGCTAAAATAGCTATTTCATTATTAAACATTACAGAAAGCATGCGATACATCCATTCTACTGCAAGCTTAAATAAACATAACTGTTATAGTCCCTCTACAGTCTACAGTTTCATTGTTTTTTAAATAAAAAAAAAGAAAGAAAGTAAAAATCCCTAAATCACCAAGTCTCCCAGCAACACACATAAAAAACATATTTGTGCTTCAATTTAAATGAACTAGTAAAAAGAACACTCAACCATTTGGAACTGAAATATTCATGAGCTACTCAGAGAACAATGAAACTAAATATCTTCAGATGTCCTAGAGGAACAAGAGTCAAGTAAGCAGAAGAATAACAAGACTATTCTATTTTAAACTTTCTTCTTTTTTTCCCATTAGATGGTGATAATATACAATTTAATCTTGCTACATTATGAATAGGATGTGTGATAAGCTCACCATTCTATGCTAAAAAATCTCTTAAAAGCTTTTGATGTTGTTTAATTCCATATTTTTAGGGATACTTGAACTTAAGTTGGCCTTACAGTATTTAATCAAGTAATTAGAATTATGATTTTTTCCCTTTTCTAAGTAAACACTAAAGAATATTCCATGGCATATCTTTAAATAAAATAAAAAAGAATAAACAATGACCCTAATGCAATAACTTCATAAAGACCCAGATTTGTGGAAAATATAACTTTCATTATCTTTACATTCTTCTGCAAATGATAAATAATTTTTATTTGAGTTATTTCTACATGGTTTCATTTCCCCATTATTAATTTTAAATTAGCTACATAGTTTAAAAGATTATCTATTTTAGTCAAAGACACAAAAAAGAAAGTCTGGAAAAAACACTTTATTAATTGGAAATTTTATCAGGTTGTGATTCCTAGTCAAACAGGATGATTTTAAGTGAAAGTTTGGTCTATTTGAAAATAGTATGATTACTATATTATTTTTATTTGTTCAGCAACATTTAGGAAAAGCTTATGCATGTAAAACTTTTAAATTATTGTATTATTAAAGCTGAATTAATGGGTCTTAATTTCCCACACTCACCGCCTTTCAAATCCACCTTTCTTCCTGTGATCTCTTACTTAGTGGATTTTATAACCATCTCCAAGTTTGCCAGATCAGTGACCTATGTGTGGTCTTATTAATGCTAAATCCTCACTGCCATTTACTTTGATAAAGCACATCATCCTTTCCCCGTGTCACAGGTGACAGTCACAATCACTATCTCAATAGCCACCCGACTGATGGCTTCACCTCCAGTGTTTCCACCAATAATCTAATCCTTTCACACAGAAAACAAAATACTCACTTAAAAAAATGAATAAATAAAATAATAATAATATATATACATATATAATATATAATTATCTATCTATATCTATCTGTCTATCTATCTATCTATCTATCTACAGTCCCTTACAACTCACCCAATGAAACCAGCTTGTAATGTGTCAAGAGACAATTCTGTATGGCATTTCTTCATGTCTCCTGTTGCCTTTTATTCCTGAGTAGCTTTTCAAGGATCTGTATAGAGCGACCACCCTTGGATGATATAGTGTCTTACTCTGGAGGACAGGGGAGATTTATTTTCTGCCAAAGAATAACAAAGATAATGACTATACCAAAGGTGAGTCAGGTTGGATAGCAGCCTCCTTTGCAAAGCTTGGGGATCCTGGACACAACCCCATGGCGTGGGCAGCACCCACCTGGCCTGCTTCTGCAGGCACCGCTGAGACTTGGGAGGCAAGGAAACATGCAGCGAATGCTGCCTACTGTGTGGAAGAAACAGTCGTTTGTCTCAGATCCAGGAGCTTCCTATCTTTTGCCACCTTCCTTGACCCTGCAGCAGGCATGCGTGTTAGCTCAAAAGAAGGATGTGATCTCAGACCTCATTTCAGGTAGCCACTCAATCTTTAATGATGGAACTTATTCATTGCAGAATAAAACTGGCCAAAATGTTTCTTTACAGACTGAACTTTAGAGGCCAATAGCTTGAGTTCAAACCTGAACACGGTCACTTTCTGTGTAACTCTGGCAAGTTGCTATACTATGGGTATCTCACTCAGTCCATGTATAAAATAAGCAAGTGTATACTACTTACTTTCTATTTCTTATGTGAAAAATAAATGAGTTAATTCATGAAAAGTAATCAGAGCATCACTTAACATGAAATAAGCTTTCAATGTATGTGATTTATTCTATTATTAGGCAACAGTACTGGTCAATGTAATAGTAGGCTGTGGTTATTGTTTTCATAATTTAAAACGTCACTGTAGGGAAACATCTATGTCATTAAAGAAAAATTCCACTAACAAATAGATGCCCTGAAGGTAAGTTTCTGCTAAACAGATAGCTGAACTCTGAGAATCTCAGGAAACTTATGAATCATTTCTTCTAAATTTGAAATATAATAGACCTGCCAAGCTGAGCTAAAAAAGTTTAAATTTCCTTTCAAAATCTCAACTTTTCTCCAAGCAATAAACTCACTAGGAACAAACAAATTCTTCACAAATCCATTCAAGCTAAAACGTGCTTTTGAGTGTACAAAGAAGACAAAAACAGGTAGAGTTAGAGTATGACAATGATACAATAAAACCAACAAGGAAAACAAGACACAGAGAATAATGTTTCTAAGATTAACTTCTTTGAAAGGTTTTAGCATGAGGTTTATAATGTGTGTGTTTATCTTCTTTAGGTTAGAATTAGCGTTTTCTTCTTCACTGTATTTATGTAATAGAAGAGATTTCATATTTTTATACAGCAGGCCTTGTGATTTTTGCTATCCAAACATCAGATGCTCAAAATATTATCAATTCTTAGAAGTGTTTATGTAATGTTATGGGTAACATTCAAACTGTTTTATAGCAAATATTAGGAGAGATTAATGTGAGTTGAAACTGTCCAGAAATAAGAGGAAACTTGTGATCAAAATTCGTGGACTATCCAGGCACACAACAGTTCAAGGATCCTTTGTTTGAGCCATATTATCATCATCATTAAATACTTTTTAAGTTCAAGTATGCACACTTTACTTCCTGGTAAGTTTACTAAGAAAATATAAAGACATAAAATAATATAAAGCATACAATAACAGCACCATGAAAGAGGGAATATGTTGACTCCATATATGTTAAAAAGTTAATATGAGGATATATACAACAGTGCTATGCCAATAAATACTACAACTTTGATGACAAATATAGACTGCTTAGTAGATGCAAATTATAAAATTTAATGAAAGAAAAGAACAGAAATTTAATTACATCAGTTATGAGAGAAATAATACTTGTGATTTAAAAATCTTTCTCAAATGAAAATCCCAGCCCCACATGGGCTCACTGATTGGCTCCATCAAACATTTAAGGAAGAAATTGTATTGATCCTATATAAACTCGTCCAGAATTTAAAATGAAAATAAATACTTCTCAATTTATTCTGTGAATTCAGCATGACCTTGATTCTAAAACCAGACAAGAGCATCACTAGCAATATATATATATATATATATATATATATATATATATATATATATACACACACATATATGCACAAGCACATATATATTGCTATATATATATGCATATATCTAAGCACATACATTTTTTTTAGCCGCATTACAAAATATTTATTTCTGTTAACAATTTTTATCAGGAAATTGAAACAAATGCAGCATTACAGCAGAAACAGCGGGATCTAATTGCATTTATAACTGAAGGAAAACCCAATACAGATAGCATGCATTTGGTATAATTGTTCCCTCTGAGAACTAGGAAAGAAAATCCCAATAAAATAATTCTTTGTCATAGCTGTGTTCTGACAAACCATATGTAGCAAAGAAGCTGCAGGAACAAAATATCCATGCTATTTTTCACTTTTGAACTTTGAACCTTTGAACTCTCCTCTAAAAGACTACAAGAGAGTTTTTCTTCAGTAATAAATACAAGCATAATGAGCAAAACTCTCTACCTTGAACTAGTCTCAACAACACCTTGGCAACATCGTAAACTTCTAACATATGGTTCATTTACATGAAGAGTGTCTTGGCAGAACATTTTTTAAATATCCAAACCTCAAAAATGATAAGACAAACAACCTGGCCCAGGAGGTGATTAATATCATTGTAGACAACCATGATTGATTGCCCAGAACACGTACTTATGTCAAATTTCTCCTGGTGAAACCTCAGTGCAAATGAAACTTTTCTGTGTGTCATTTTGAATACTTTAACAGCTTCATTTCCTCGGGTAAAAGGATTAGTGCATTATAATTAGCATATATCCTTGGGTTGACTACCATGAAACTAAAGGTAGTGTACACTTTCAGAATGTAAACTACTATAATTTAATCTTATTTTTGTATCTTTTATTTAGCATTTTACAGAGATGTACTCTTATGTCGAAATGTAGAGAACAATGTAAAAGCAAGAAAATACTCAGATTCACCCATAGAAATGTTGACAAATGTATATATTCTAATTAAGAAATGTATCTCAATCATGGGTAGAAATTCCTAATTGTGATTTGTATGTTATATAGTAATTTAATTTTCAGTATACTGTAAGCTTCTTAACAATGTAAATTATACATTGGGTTGTCAGAAAAGTCATGATGCATTTTTGCAATGAAAAACAGAAAAAATATGTCATGACTTTTCTGACAATTCAATATTTACCTATGGCATTAACTGTATTTGATGATTCAGTTATATCCACAATGTTGCATTTGTTTCAATTTATAATAAAAATTTTATGGAAATAAATATTTTGTAATATCAGTGCTGACAATATATTCTATGTCTCCCTTTTCAAAAATAATTCAACCTGCTCTCAAATCATCTCCCTTAATTGTACAAGGCACAGGTCCGACTCCCCACAACAAAGAACCATTCACTCCAAAATATCAATAGTGCTGAGGGTAAGAGCCTTGCTCTAGGGCAACCACTAAAAACAGGCTAAACAGATAAAAGAAGAGAGAAATAAAGTGCTTTATTAAACAAAAAGGAAATAAATGAAAGAAAAGAGAAAAGAAGAAAAGGAAAGAAAAGAAGGAAAAAGAAAGGAGGAAAAGAGAAAAGAAAGTAAATAAAATAATAAATACATCGATTCTCGAATGTGGAAGTCAGCTCAGGAGGCGCCTCTGGGAAGCCTCATCTGAGGCAAAGGGATGGAAAAACCAAAGGTGGGAAGACAAACCAGTGAGAGGCTATATCTGTGACCTCAAAAAAGTCTTGGCGGTGCAACCCTGTGGCCCTGTCGGTGCTATTAAGTGACCCGTGGCTGGCATATGTATACTGTCAGTGGTGCCCCCGCTCACTTCTTCAGCCTGTGCTTGCCCTAAAGTAATGCCCAGTAGAGAAAGGGAAGCCTCTGGGATTTGGGAGCTCAGTTTCAGATAAGTCTAATGAAAATTTTCTCAACCTCAAGGAACATGCACAGGGGAAAAGGAAATGGCAACGTGGTCCTGGGAGCCAAGGGACACACATTAAAGGCTTTCCAGGATGCGCCTGCGAGTGTCAGTCAAAAGGAGAGGCCTGCTGCTGAGACCTGCTCAGAGAATCCTGCCGTGATGTGATCAGCTTGTCAATTCTTGACAGTGGAAGGAAGGAAGGAAGGAAGGAAGGAAGGAAGGAAGGAAGGAAGGAAGGAAGGAAGGAAGGAAGGAAGG
>NW_017731351.1:1134432-1167393 GCF_001890085.2 Hipposideros armiger
GAAGGAAGGAAGGAAGGAAGGAAGGAAGGGAGGAAGGAAGGAAGGGAGGAAAGAAGGAAGGAAGGAAGGAAGGAAGGAAGGAAGGAAGGAAGAAAGGAAGGAAGGAAGGAAGGAAGGAAGGAAGGGAGGGAGGGAGGTGGGGAGAGAGGGAGGATGTCCACCACACATACACATGGTTGGCAGTTTATGCTGACACTTTTGGTTGAGAATTCAATTAAAAGGTTGAGAATTCAATTAAATGTAAACAAATTCAATGTATGGATTTGCCATAAGTTATTTAACAATTTCTATTGATAAATATTGAGACTGTGTCCAGTTCTCTATTGAATCATAGTATTACATATTGTATTTAATTACAAATTGAGACTTCTTTTATTTCAATGTCAGTTATCATATGTATACTTATTGTTATGTCAGAGCTATTTAGTATCAAGTAATTTTGTTCACTTAATTTTGTAATATTGAACATGTATATTTGGTATTTAATAACTATTACTTCCTTTTGATTTTTTTATAATTGCATATATGAATGCTTTCATATTTTAATATGATAATGTTCCTTCTATGTTTAGGTATTCTGATGCTACTTTCTAAATGTATATATCCCTTTTAAATCTCTATTTCTTATTTTTTGTTCAACTTTAAAAAGTATTTATGACTCCTTGCTGGCAAATTTTACAAATATTAGTGCTGACATTTTCACTCACCTTCTCTCTAAACACTTAATTTGTTTTAATATGAGTATAACTTTAATTTTTTAATATACTCAGTTAATGTACTCATTTTGTTCAGTTTTAGTTCCATACAGAAATAGATTCAGTGCCTATCAAAGAAAGAGCTTTTGATACTTAGTTACTCAACTCCTAAATTATTTCTTTTTATTCATCATGTATTTAATTGGATTTAAAAGTCAAGCATCTATTTAAAGAAAGTAATCTGTACACTAAATCCCCCACATCTTTTTAAGATTGAGGTAAGTCTTCGTAAATCTTTACATGAGAGACAAAATTTCATCCAAGTCCATTCACAGCAAGTGCAAAGCCTGGGTTTAGGAAGTAGTGAGAATGTAGTGCAGAGAATTACTTGGGGCAAGTCTGAACAGAGGTTGTGAACATTTAGCACATGTAGTGAACATTTAGTGAACATTTAGTGAATGAACATTTAGTGCACGCTATAAGTCCATTTCACACAGCGCAACCCAGGCGGCAGGGGAGGTGGACGGAAGAGCTGGCATAACTAGGTATGCAGCACCTTATTCTTCCCATTGAATTTGAATTAAATAGAAAAGCAAAATCTTTTTTTTTTCATTAAAAATATTCATATGTTTAAGTCAGTTGTTAAAGAAATAGAAAAAGATCAACCTTTTCTATTTGTCTTTATCAGTAATATACTTGCAAAATACAATAGGGAAAAAGGAAATGATGTCTAAAATGCCACCACCCGATGCATTAACTTGCAGTACATGCATAAGATCCTGTGAAATAATCTGCATTTCAAAAACAATGTGGACACTCACAGACTCTTAGTGCCTATGGCTTCATCAGGCTCAGGGATAGTTATGACTCCCGAATGTTTTAAAAAAAATCCCACTCTAGAATTCCATTTGCATAATGTGACTTTCTATTCACTTACACTGCTTCTGAAACACAGAGAGTGCCCTCTGTTTCTAATAGAAAAACACAACTGGGGCAGAGGTGGGACACATGACAGAGTGATTTAGAAGCATTGTGCTAAGAAGGCAGGCGTTGCTGTGTTGTGCTCTTCTAGTTCTCATGAAATAGGTCACTGAATGTGCTAAGAGGGTGCCCAGCACAGTGCTAATTGGATGTGAAGTGCTCAGTGGTGTGCTGACATTTTGGGCAAAAGGTGTGTCAGAAAGGTGCCTGCCTTTGACTTGAGGCTTCTTGCTGAGGAAAACACATGATTTTGGAGTCCTCTCTTTTCTAATATAAATGGTTCATTTTTGGTGCGTGTGTGTGTGCGTGCGCACATGTTTGGTGCCCAGGATTATTTGATAAACTTTTTTTTTCTTCTGCTTTTCGTTTGTCCCTTAATTTATTTAATGCTTTTATTGAAACCAAAATGGAAATCAAGACAAGGACATCTCGTCTGCCAGAACCTCTCGGAAAAAATTATTACCCTTTAAATTGCTTCTAGAAGGCCTCACTGAACAGGGAGGTAAGTTCGTGAATGACTGATGAAGGCGAAAGCTGCTGCTCTGGAGAACATATTGTAATACCAAGCAGATCGGAGAACGCGTGCTGAATTATTGTTATGGTAATTACCCTCCACTGGATTTATCTCGGTGTTAAAAAGTAATAATAAAAATCTTGAATAGGTAGAATAATTACACTTAACTGCTGTAATTAATAAATTAATTTAGAAAATGATTCATATCAGGAATGAATTATAATGACTGAAATTGAAAACGTCTACGCTCACACTTTCTACGGCTTTTTAACAAATTGTGTTTAAATCATAATGAAAAAGCATATGTTTCTTCCAGCTTAATTTTTTTGTGTCTTAGTTTTGAGTCTTGTAACGACCCCAATTTAATATGGAATCAATGTCTTCATGCTATCAGGATGTACAAAACAAATACACACTGAGGAAGAGTTACACGCACTCGTTCACGGGACAACAGGGGCTTACTGCATGTCCCCAGACACACCTACATGTATCAGCGCAAGCACACGCACAGGCTGTACTACACAGAGCACCTGAAAACCACCTCCACAATGGAGCCTGTCACTAAAGCCCATAGAAACTTCCTGAAGACTGGGGTAACTATCACTCAACATGAATCTGTAGATATGTTATCCAAAATTCCATAATAATAATGGGTAGAATTCATAAATGAATGAAGTAATTTTTTAAGTAATTTTAATTGAGCAAACAATGATCTCTTTATTTCCATGGCCAATGAGAGGATCTGGACTACCCACAAAATTTTTCTCTCCCTTTCTCCTTCCCTCTTTTCTTTTTCTTTTCTTCTCTTGTTGTATTTGGTTTTTCATTTAATTTTTTATGCCAATTACAATCCCAACACCAAGGGCACTCTATTGTTCACTACTGAGAACTGACAAGTTTATGTATCAGAGAACAATGAAGGCTTAAATAAAAATGGAAATATGCCAATACCAGTTTAATTTTCATTTAAAATAATGTCCCCCTTACCTTTGAGGAAGACATTTTTCTTCCTCTTCTTGATAATTTTTTAAGTACACGTGAAGATAAAATAAAAATTGAGAGAAAACATACAATGAAGAGTATATGTAGGCATAATATTATGTTCACTCTGTTTTGTTTTGCTTTTCTAGCTAACCGTCTTGTCCCCTGTTGGCAGCTCAGCTCAGTCCGGGCATTGAACCGCTGTTGCTCAGAGCTCACACTCTTGAGTGAGCTCTTAACCAGCTGAGCCACTCGGCTGTCCCTATGTTCACTCCTTGAATAAGAAGAGTAAAAAGAGGATGAAGGAGGAGGAGGCGAAGGAGAACAGTGGGGAGCCGGAGGAGAAGAAAAAGAATCAAGTCAAGGAATTGGGATGACAGAACAGACATCACTTAACTGTTAGTGCATCAGACACTAAGTCAATACAACATGACATAAGTGAACATTAAGAATTAGAAAGATTTTTTTCATCTCGGCTGTCGACATGCCATCCAGACTGAGGAAGACCCGGAAACTTAGGGGCCACGTGAGTCACCGCCACGGCCGCATCAGCAAGCACCGGAAGCACCCAGGAGGCCGAGGTAATGCTGGTGGCCTGCATCACCACAGGATCAACTTTGACAAATATCACCCAGGCTACTTTGGGAAAGTTGGTATGAGGCATTACCACTTAAAAAGGAGCCAGAGCTTCTGCCCAACTGTCAACCTTGATAAACTGTGGACCTTGGTCAGTGAGCAGACATGGGTAAATGCTGTCAAAAACAAGACTGGAGCTGCCCCTATCATTGATGTGGTGCGATCGGGCTACTACAAAGTTCTGGGGAAGGGAAAGCTCCCAAAGCAGCCTGTCATCGTGAAGGCCAAATTTTTCAGCAGAAGAGCTGAGGAGAAGATTAAGGGTGTTGGAGGGGCCTGTGTTCTGGTAGCTTGAAGCCACATGGAAGAAAGTTCATTAAACTCAAGTGTTTTTCTCTAAAAAAAAAATATAAAGAATTAGACAGCTGCTGGGCTGGCCGAGTGGCTCAGTTGGTTAAGAGCTCGCTCAAGAGTGTGAGCTCTGAGCAACAGTGGTTCGAGTCCCACCCGAGCTGAGCAGCCAACAGGTGGCAGGATGGCTCAGCTAAAAACAAACAAACAAATAAAAAAAAAAAGAATTAGACAGCTGCTTTTTTTTTTTTTTTCAGGATAAGGGTGGAGAGAGGTGGTAGAAGAGGCAAAAGGCAGTCAACTACATGGTGATAAAAGGAGAACTGACTCTGGGTGGTGAACAAACAATGCCAATACATAGATAATGTACTATACAAATGTACACTTTGAAATCTAATAATTTTACTAGCCAATGTCACCCCAATAAAATGAACAAACAAATAAGTAAATAAATAAACCTAAAAAAAAAAATGCAGGGTCATTCTGGATTCAAGTCTCAATGAGCTATTTTGGTACCTGAGATTTCCTAGGTTCTGTTTTTTTTTTAAACCAGGGAATATCTGTTTTACTGTGTACATAAATTCTGCCTTAGCAACTCACAATTTACACATGTGCATGCAATGAAAGACTGGTCAATTTTTAAGCTAACTTATCTCTGACACTATTTTTCACAGATCAATTTGCAACATTATTTTTAAATGAGTTTCAAAAAACGTTTTTCTCTCCTCTTCACTTGTCATAAGTGAATGTAAAGTTATACTATATATCACTAGAGAGAGAATGTGATATCAATTTTTGTAAGAACTGTATAAAATGTTATGTTAATATATATTGTGTATAGATGAGAAAAGTATACATGCATATATGTATAATTATATTGAAAGCTGGGTATTTTTATTATTTATGTAGAAATCAGGTCATTCTGGCAGTTGTAATAAGGATAAAAATAACTGAAACACCAATTCAGTAGAATTATTTAGATGTAATTTGAGTCCTGTGCAGCTTTTCCTTCTATGATAAAATCAGACTGCCTGATGTGCATACTTAATCTGGAAATAAAACTGATCACTTTGCAAAATAACAAGGAAGATAATGTGTGTCCTTCATGAAATACCAAGATTTATTTTCTCCCCTGTGGTCACAATTTCATGATATCTCACATCATTGAGATTTTCTGGAGAAAGCGTCTACTCAAGTGTATTTCAATTAGATGTAAAGCTTTTATTTATTTTTCTTATTTCGAGCTCTTAAAGAAGTATGTCTGAACTCTGCTTTTGCCAACAATAGCAAAACATTCGGCTCATTAGGTTAGCAGCCAGACCAAAGCAAAAGTGGAAATCCAACAAATTGAACAAAAAAGGTATTAATTACCTACAAAACGTTTAATTTTCTATTAGTAGCTCTTTCCATCATAACTTCTGGTTTTGTTTGTTGCCAAACCACTGTCTTTCATCAAAAGCAATTATGAGCGTCCATTCCACCATGACACCACAGAACCTAGGGAATAGGATCAAGCTTCCAGCTCTTTTATGCTGTGCGGTAATTCACTCTTTACATTATAATTGCATTGGAGATTGAGAAATTTGAGTCTAAATAGAATCTGACTCAAAACCTGATATAAACCTTATTTTAAAAATAGTATAAATTTAAACTCCTGTATACCCGTTTTTAAGAATAGTTTGATATTTCTGAAAACCTAAAATTGTCATTGCTTATACACCTAGAATATTTTTAAAATATGTGAAAAGTTACCAAATATATAAAATGAACTGCTAGATTCCTTATGGGATGCACACTGAATGTTACTTTCCCATATGGCTTCTTATGTTTGTTAGATTCTGAGAGTTGGATTCTCCTATGATATAATGCATAGTATGCATACCCTGCACTACTGAAAAGGAATTAATAGATGGTGCTTTATTATTACACAGGCTTCCAGAAGATGATCTCTGTTATAATATGAATTATACACAAAGAGAAGTAAGGGTCTACACCTACCGACTACTACTCAGGTGTTTACCGCCCAGTTTTCTGCTTTTCCCAAAGCAGTTATCGGTGCATGTTTATGTCTGAATACTTATAACCTGTTATTTCTGCATAGCAAGTAATTAAGCTCATCCCTTTGCTGAACAAGAAGGCCTCAAATTTCCCCTCAGGTGAGTTTAATCTCTCTCTCTATTGCAATCATATTGACTCTTATTGTAATAGTCTTAAAGTCTGGTCATTTTAAACAAATGTTCAGTGCATTTTATTTTTTTCTTTTGCATTTCCCTGGTTGATTTTTAAACTTTCAGAATTCATGTACATTAAAATAGTTATTTATATCATTAATAATTATTTATATCATTGTAGGGTTATTCTGTTATACAGCAAGTGTAGCTAGAACACTATTCTGCAAAAAAATTATGAATGCAACCTATAGTTGAGACAAAATATAAATAAAAATTATGAGAAACAGTTTTGTTTCGATGCAGGTAATTAGAAAAGGAAAAGGTAAGTTTGAGAAATTTAAATTGACCTTATTTATATTAATACCATAATAATTTGCCCATTAACTTTTTTAAAGGTGTAACTGAGTTGTAATTTATATTAATTTCAGATGTACAACATAATGATTTGATATTTGTATATATTGCAAAATGATTAACACTGGAACTCTGGCTAACATCCACCACCATATGTAGTTACAGAATTATTTTTATTTTTCTTGTGATGAAAACTTTTTAAGGTTTCTTTGAAATATACAATACTTGGCAACTTTGAAATCTACAATACAGTATGTGTCTATAGACGCCCATTGAACTTTAACTACACAAACTTATCACCATTTATCCCCAAATGCAGAAAATTGTTCACCTCCCCTTGGTCAGCCATTGCACTGATGATTACGGCTAGAGAACATTCATGACAAAGAAAACTGGAACCACCACTGACCCTGTGTCACTATTGTATTGATGCCCACTGATCCTTAGTCACTATTAATACAGTTAGACCCGTTACACTCATCATAATCTCCCTTTCTCAATAAGGACTTCAAACATTCTCCCCTCTCTCCAAATGTTCCTTTTCAATAAACTTTCTTCTTCTCCTCAGAGGAAATAGAAGCTATGAAACCACAACAGTGTCAATTTATCTGTTACTCCATTTCCCTAGTTGTAGCGAAAGAGACATCGTTCCACCTGTCTCAGGTCACTTTCTAAATCAAGCTCCTCCCAACTTTTCAGTGGGAGCTCAAAATGTAATGGGGAGATGGCCAATAAGCAGATGCCAAGATAGCTACGGACACCCTGTTACTCAATGTTGTGGATTTTCTTCACTCTCATACCGCTTCTCCTCTGAGCAGCATTTGAAAGTGAATATCCAAAATGCCTAATGAATTTCCACCTCCCACTCTGCCTTTTCAGGCTTTTACACATTTAGTTATTTCTACTCACTCTAGCAGCCCTATCTCCCCACTGTGCATACCCTATCCACCCTCATGGCTTCCGTTACCAACTATATGCCTGTATCTCCTAAAACCAAATCTTCAGAAAAGACCTCTATTCAAAACTCCTGAAATCTATAACCAATTGTCTACTGAATATATACACTCTTATGTCTCCTAGGCAAGTGAAAAATGGGAGAAAGAGAAGTTTCTAGCACTAGCAAAGAGATGATTAGAAAATAGACAAAAAGAAGGAAAATGTTAAAAATGATGTACAGGACCTGTGATATAGAAATGCCCTAAATGAGAATAAACTTCATGGCAAAACAATACATGAAACAGAGTCAGCAGAATCCATAATATGTCTCCTCAAGGGGTGAACTGGGAAAGAAGGATGCAGGTTAGTTCCCTAAAAGTGTTACTCAGGAAAGTTGACCCAGGACATCTGTGGTGTTATTAAAACAATAATATTGAATGCCAACAATAATTAAATATATATATATATATATATATATATATATATATATATTTAATATATACCCACAGGATGCGGAGTACAGCATAGGGAATAGAGTCAGTGGAATAGTAACAGCTATATACAATGTCTGAGGGGTAATAGATTGGGGGTGGTTATCACTTCGTGAGGGGTGTAAATGTCTAACTATTACATTGCTTTGTATACTTGAAACTAAAAAAAAAAAGAAGTCAATAGGAAAAATGAAGGAATGACAGGGGGACAATGTGGAATAGGAAAAGCAATTAGAAATATGAAACCTTATGTATTACATAGCGCTTATTAAATGGCAGATTCTGTGCTAAAATTTGGAGTATATTAACTCAATTCAACACAGTGCTGTTAAGTTAGTAACTCTTATTATCTTTGGAGTAAAGTATTGGTGAAGAGGTGCTCCACCATGGTCAAGTTCGTGCAGATAGAAGTTATAAGAACTAAGGCTGGGATTTAAACCTAGGCATTCTGGCTCCAGATTCCGTGCTTCATTGTCTATTTCTTAGTTATAAAACTTCGGGCATATTCTATGTGCACACCACTTCAGCATACAGAAATCAGAGAGTTTGACTTAAATCATATCAAAGTTGAAAGCAAAGTAAAATGACAGCAGGGTAAAGAGAAAGGGAGGAATAGAAAAGGGAACAAAAGGGAAAGGAAAACAGGCCCAACTCGTCGCCTGGGAGTCTACATGAAATGGGACTCCCTGTTAGTTTTCTCAGATGCAGTTTCCTCCTGCTCTAGAAACAGTACGCGGTTGTGTGAGAAAAGCATGAACTTGGGCTGCAGGCTATATTGTGTTTGAATACTGCCTTTGCAGAAGACAAGCTGAACAAACTAAGCCATGTTCCTTGGGCTGCATGATATTCAGGATGACGATGAATGAAAAACCTTATAGAAACCATCCAGCATATGGCCTGGCAATAGGAATCTTGTAAGTATATGCTTTCTTCTCTACTCTGCAAACCATTCTCCACCTGAATTCATTTATTCTGGAACCTTCTTTCAAGATCCCCCACTGACTCAGCCTTCACCCCTGGGTCCACCCTCAGGTCTTTACAGTGTCTCTTCCTGGGTTGGAATGGAGCACAGAATAAGGAAAAAATGCCATTGCCGATAATATTCTGCCTCATTTCACATATGTGTGCAGTCTAGCAGATAGAGACACATTATTCTGAGATACTTCTACAAGACACGCGGAATAATGCTGTGTAGTGCCTCAGTGTCTTTCACATGGTGGCAAAAGCGGCTCCATTAACTCACTGAGGCCAGTAGTATACCGGTCAGTGAATCGGTCCATAATCTTGTTAGGGTGTATCCAAGGCAGCTAGCCTTCAAAGAAAAGATAAAGTCCCTTTTTTTTAAGCCTGGAATGCTTAGTTCACTTCAGAGCCTGACTTATTTTAAATCTGACTGAGTTGAAGGCTGAGGTTTCTTGCTATATTATTCCGAATCCAATGCTGTTTTCTTAAAAGAAAAAAAAAATTTAATAAATATCAAGAACATCAAAGCTAAATAGACAGGGAGACAGAGAAAAGCAACTGTTCTGTGATAAATGAAGTAGGTTATTACTAATATGATAAAAGTTAAGAAATCTTAAAGGGTTCTCTGCAGGTGCTAATTTTACTACTTGAATGAAATTAATAAGACTCTCTATAAAACAGCAGGAGATCCTTAGATTACACGAGTAATCAGTGAGAAAATTTATTGTGGTTTCATGAAGCATAAAATGTTTGTGTAATATATGCAAAAGTGGTACTTTATTCTCTGCAGTGAACAATTCTCAGTCCTTATAATAGAAAAATATTTAATGGTTTGACATCTCTTGAGGCATAGTTTTTAAAAGTTGTTCAAGTGTTGATTAATTTGAATCAAGACAAAAATAACAAGGTTGCAATGCTGAGTCATGTAAGACTATTGGACAATCTTATACATTAATATAATGACATACATATGGGAAAAATGTAAAGGATTTTCTCTTTGAGATACACATCAAAGTCTAGAATAATCCAGAGCACATTGTTATGTCTCAGAAAACATGCATTTAGTAAATAATGGGGAAAGAAATGAATAGTCAGAAACTAACTAGAAAAAATTTATCTGAAACCTAGAAAGGAACTGTTCAGGAAGTTAACGGGTATGTAGAATATAATAATTTTAAGGAAGATTAAAGCAAATAATTTGACTTTACACTATAAACTGTAGAATATGTATTTCACCCTTAACTAAATTTAATCAAGTCCTATATTGTAGTTTGGTTCACATTGCTGGAAAAAAAAATAATTATATACACACATAAACACACACACTGAGGGTACCAAAAAATATTTATACACATTTTAAGAAAGGAAAAAACTGTATCAAAATTGTAATACTCAATATATACCAATAACAAAAGATGAATACAAGTCATGTGTATACATTTTTTTGGCAAGCCTGGTATTTTGAATTAGGGTCTTTTTTCATGTTTTCCTCAATCCAGTGCATTTGGTCTACATGAACATTCCTTGAAGTGCCTGTGCTTATTGGGGATGGATGTCTTTGGAGAGAACTCTATACAAGTGTTGACACAGGCACATATCCAGTTTGATGCTTAGCAAATACTGCGTGGTGGTTTTTGCTATTATGTCCTCTTCCTTATGAAAGAAATCAAGATCCTTGGAGGCAATTTCAGTGAAAATGGTATACCAGTGAGTATCAGCACTGGGAGTCCAATCAGGGACTGTTTTTGCAGGTATAGCTTAGGATAATTCTTAGAAATATAAAGATAGAAAATATGGATAGACAAGAAAAAGCATGATCATGGCAAACTTCACCAACATTTAAAAAAAATGAAAACATTTACCCTGATATATTCTGGAAGGATTATATACTGTTTGCAGATAACTATTAAGGGCATACTACATATCAGGCACTTTTCTAAGACAAAATCATACTAATTTATATAATTAAAACAATAATAATTTCCTGAAGTAGGTATGGTTATTAACCTCATTTTATAAATGAGGAAACCTAAGCACTTGGGATCAATTAGCCCGAGGTATTATTTGGTACAGTCAGGATTTAAACCCTGGGTGTAGTGGCTTTAACCCTGGTTTCTTAACAAGTATAATACACAGCCTTTCACACAGTGCAATGACAGATATAAATGTTGTTTTCATTTGAAAGCATATCTTGTGAATCAATTATGTTCCTACATCTATTTGTGACTTATTTTGGAAATTCTCAGATTCTTTTCTACCTCCTTATTGTAAAATGTTCTTTCCTTTTTGTCTCTTCACATTTCTCCAAGCGTCTCACTCTGATACCCAATAAAATTGCATCTTGTTACAAAAGGGCTTACTGATCTAAATTGTTAAATCACTCTACAACTGGACATGTTCCAGTAAACCAGGGAGAGAATATACCTGAATGAGAGAAAAGAGGTATGAGTCATATGAGAAGTCATGACAATCAATGGATATCCATTTTGGACTGAATTTCAAAATATTTCAGATGAAAAAGAATAAAATGGAAAGTTGTCCTAATAACCTATCAATCACTTACAGTAAATTGTACTTGTTTGAGTTAATCTTAGATTTTGGTAATATGTGGCTAAGTAGTGAATAATAGTTCACTATTAGGTATTTACAACATAGATATGCCAAGTCTGTTTTCAATTATCATGAAAATTTTAATGCCCAACTTCTGTGAGTAAAGTTGATTTCTTACTATTCAAAAAGAGAAAAAAGGTTCTGAACTTATGAATATTTGTACTTTGGGGCATATAACATTCATTGATTCGAGACAGTGAATGCATTTATTTGCACTTGTTATTTTAATTAAGTGACTGAAAATATCGATATAAAAGAGTTGGGACTTTGAAGTTAAATTGAATTACAGCTAAGCTAAAAAAAATTTTTTTAAATGAAAGTTCTAATACAATCCTCTAATCCAGCTGTTTTCTCTGAAGTGTCTTTTTAAATTTCCATATTAGAGACAGCTGCCAGATCTTTTTATATTGATGTATTAATGGGGATATTTTTCAATAATCAGACTTACCTTGCCATGACTTAAACTTAATCAAAGAGAGTGTGTATATCTGTGTGTATATCTGTTATATATGGCACCCATCATTTGTGCAACTGCATTGCACAAACTGTTTTTGCCTATTTTCTCTCGGTTCAATTCTGCTGCATAATGTATGGAAGGTAATTTGGGACTCAGGCTGGACCTTAATAGTGAATTAGGTCCACTAGTCAATTTTGCAATTTCAGGCCCACAGTTTTAGCAGTTCACCTATGAAAGATCATACTCTCAAGATACTAATTCTTCTTTCAATGCATGTATTCAAAATGGGATATATTTACAGCATGGTAAATGAGTATTTTTGCTCATAGCACTCCCTTCTGTTGTATAATTCTACTCAAGGGGCATATTTCTGAGTCAGAAAGCAACTTAGAATAATATTAGACTAGACTTAAACATTATTAGGAACATTACAGAAAATTTACAACTGAATTTCTTAATTAACTATAATTATTTCTTATCTTTTACCAATAATTACTGTGTGTCTTCCTGGTTCTAGGAATTGTCCCTGGTGCTGAAATGCAGAGGTGAAATATGTAATCTCCTTGCCTTTATAGTGTTTACAGAGTTACAGGGAAGCCAGATCATACATAAATGCACTCTAAGTTACGTAAAAGTGCAGTAGATGCTTTAGCAAGTGAAAGGTTCTCTGAGGAGGTGTCTATTAATCAAAGAACTAGATGGGGAGGGGTAAATGTCACGTAAATAACAGCAGGAAGAGGACCCACGGAAGGCGAATCAGCAGTAACAAATACCTTGAAGAGAAAGTGAGGAATAGGAAGAAGGTGAGAGTGGTAAATGAAAGAGCACGATGCAGGAAATGACGTGGAAGAAGTGCATGGGAGCCAGAGCATACAGGCACACTGGGCTACGTTAGACACTTGATTTTGATTTTGAGTGATCAAGATTCATCTAAGAGTCGTAAACAGGAGTATGATATGATTTAAATTTGTAAGCTATCATATTGACTTCTGCGTTGACAAATCACTGTGTGGGAAGAGGGAATTCCAGAGGGGAGGGCATTATTATATTCTAGGTGAGAGACTATGGTGGCTTGAACCAGAGGGGCAGTGGGGAGGTGATGAGGAACAACTAGATTATTAGGTTAACCCAACAGGACTTGCTGATACATAGGATGTAGAGTGTGATAAAAGGAATAAATCAATAATAAATCATAGGATTTTGGTCTGAGCAATCAGGTGAATAGTAGTGACATTTATTGAGATGGTGAAGAAGTAGAGAAGAGATGGTTTGAGAGGAAAATCAAATGTTCTGTTTTATCTTATGAACTTTGATATAGTTATTAAAAATTAAAATGGAAATGACAAGGAGGTAGTTGGATGCATGAGTTCATCAGAACAGTAGAGCATTAAGATAAAATGTCATCAGCATATAGAATTTACCTAAAGATATGGGACCTGATAAAATTATCTAGGGCATAAATGAAGCAAGAGGGAAAATGTTGAAAGCACTTTGCTGAATGGGGAAACATGATGAATATTGCACGTCCAGAGACCAGATAGTTTTGAGTGGACAGAGAAGATTAATGTGAACATATAAGAACTATTAACAAAAATAAAGAATGTAGGAGTAATAAATTCGTTAGAAGGCTAAGGTAGAGTATTAGATGAGCTAACAGCTTGTGCATGTAATTTAAAACAAAATTATTGATTTCAATAAACAGTAAAACATGATAGTAGTGTTATCCCAAAGGCAGCTGAGAATAGGAGATGACAGGAAGGCAGTCTGGAAGTACCTGTAGATTTGGAATTCATCTTCATAGCATGGGTAAATTCCAGAGCTTGAATACACGCCCAGAGGTGAAAAGTAGCATTTAACTTTTTTTATTTGTATGTTAGATTTTGGTTGTTTTCATTGTTATGAGGATTGAGGGGCACTCTCACAGAGGCAGCAGGGCCCTAAGGGGGACTTGTTGAAATAACTGAGGCCGTAGTCCCCATAATATTGTTTAGCATTTATAACTGAAAATTCAGGCTAGGAATAGCAAAAAGGACAGGAACCAGTAATATCCAAGCTGGTTTAGTCTTACACTGTAATGTTCCTAACTTCACTTTCTTTGTTTATATTATCCCTTTATATATCTATAAGAGAAATAGTAAAAGGTTAGGAGAATAAAACCAAAATGAAACATACAAAACCCCACAAAACTCTGTGGATTCCCCTTGGATAGGACAATACCTTATAAATATTTTACCTTAAATTTTTTTCCTGCATCTCACTACTCCTAGGTTCACTTACATATTTTCTGTTATAATATGCTCTTCCAAGCTCAATCTCATGGTTATCTTTACTATTTTGCATAATTTCTAATTTACTTTTGTGGGTTGTCTTTCTAAGAGGAGCACTCCTGAACCTCTATAATCAAGGTATGGAGAAGCAGGAACCTTCCAAGTGAAGGGAAATGGTTTTTGTAAACGCTGGATCAGCTGTCCACAATGGGCAAAGTGGAGGAGCCTTCCCTGGACAAGGTCAATGCTCAGCTTCGCATGTTTGAAGGGTGCTTCTTGTTGGGCTTTCCTTTTAGAGTCAGGGTTAAGGTCAAAGCACCAGGTGAGATGTTCATGCATGCATTACCCTTTGGAAGACTTAATGCATTTGCACAGATGAAAAACAGGTTTAACTATGTACATCCCCTCCTCTGTTAATATGTGATATCTTTAACATGCCCCGGGCCACTGAGAGGATTTTGCCTATAAATGTAACGGGTAAAATCACATTATATTCACATGTTATTAGTCATTATGTTAATATGTCAACAGTTATTAGTAACTGTTGACATTCTAATTTATCTGTCACGTTGCTGCTGATGGACAAGCTGTAAGCTAGGATGGTTCCGTGTCTAGACCTCTATCAGCAATATCAACTATGGAATAATTTATTCTCAGAACTTAGTATTAGAATAAAATATGTACAGAAAGAGGACAGAAGGAAGGGGACACATATGGCTCAAGTTTATTCCTGAAACTGAATTTCAGGGTGATTGTATTAGTTTCCTGTTGCTGCTGTAAAAATCTCACCACAAACATAGTGGTTTAAAGCAACACGTTTATTATATTAAAGTTCTGAAGGCCGACAGTGTGCAATGCTTCTCAGCTGGCTAAAATCAAGGGACCAGCAGGGATGCGTTCCTTCTGGGTGGAGATCTATTTCCTTATCTTTCCTAACTTCTGGAGGCCACCTGCCTTCTTTGGCTCCTAGCAGCACTGCTCCAGAACCATTTCCCTCAACACAGCTCATCCTCTGACTAACCTGCCTGATTCCCTCTTATGAGGGTGCTTGCGATGACACTGGGCCCACCCACATCCTCTAGGACCATCTCCGCATCTCAACGCCATTAATCACATCTGCAAATTCGCTTTGCCACATCATATAACATATTTCAAGATCTAGAGCTTAGGATCCACACATCTTTGGGAGAACATGACTCAGCCATTCCTCAGCCTGCCACAGAGATCATTCAGCCATAGTTTGGACTCAAATCTCTGTTTGAAATCAGACTATGTCCACTATTCTTGATATTGAATAAGACTGAAACTTTACACAAATACAAATAGAACCAAAAGCATTACATAGTTTTAAAATCAGACTAAAATACCCTCTGAGGATAAACTGATCTCAGGTATACTTTCATCAAAAATTGTCATTCAGAAATTATCAGGTTATTTAATGTATTTCAAAATAATGCAAAAAAATATTTCCTAATATTAAATACTGAAAAAATCATGAAAGTTAAGGAGTAGTTTCACACAAATCATCACATATCCAAAAGATTTTCAAAAGAAATATACACCTTATTTTTCTTTTATTCTCTTAGAAGCCAGAATCTAGAATATGATTAATTAATCATTAAAAACAAACAAAAACTAGTACTTGAGAAAGAAAAGAATGTGCATGAGTTCATAATGCACATTATTTACTTACATAAAATTTAAATTTCATCTTCATGTCTATAGATTAAGTAACAAGAAAGAAAGCACTTTTTTCAAAGAGAAGTTATTTTAAACAACATAAATATATGTTTAGTAAATCTCTTTAGAAATGGAACCCATTCTAATAAGTCCTTTACATGAACCATTCTAATAAGGCTACAGGGGGTGCCCCCCAAAAATGTATACTCATTTTAGGAAAGGAAAAAAACTATTAAAATTGTAATACTCAATATATATCAATAACAAAAAATGAATACAAATCATGTGTATACATTTTTGGGGGGTAACCCTGGTTTATAGGTGAAAAGCACCATCATTCTAGCTATTAATATTAAAAATAAACCCCCGCTTCAAAATGAAAATGTGACGATGCCCCTTAAGACTGTCTGTGGCCCAATCCTGTGCTTACTATGGGAACATTCGTAATTCAAAATCATCTGAGGGAAAGAGAGGAAGGTCTGCTCACACAGGGAGGAGCGACATTATAACACAAGTGTGTTGTCAAATTACTAAAAATGGCTTATTATATATTTTCTCAGCATTATATCTATGAATAATACTGGAACAAACACTCAAAATGTATGAAGAAACTTTATTATCAATATGACTCTTAAGATACAGCTGTATTCCAACTTTTGAGCAGAAGTAATATTGCATTACCTGGATACATTAATGCTTCTCAATGGTGTGCAGGGTCTGTCAGAGGGGCGGGGCCTGACTCTGGGCTTCCCCAAACCTGGCAACTAGAGCGGTGGACAAACTCTAGCACTCAGGGGCATTTTATAGCTCTGTGATTGCCTCTGGAGAGCTCTGAGTCAACAAGCCCATGAACAGATGGCAGTAAGGCATGAATATAATATTTTCATCACCAAGGGATGAAGTTTTGTTTTTGAAATTGCTCGTTTGCTCAGAGAACATTTACCCTGTTTTCTTTAGACCAATACTCCAAAATGTCAAGGAAAAGAACAAACTAAGCCTCCCTGATAAAAATGAGCATAACATATGTCTTTGCACTACCCATTGCTCTGTGATGCACACATGTGTGCATTCGGAAAATGGTGTTACAAATTGGTAGAAGTGGAAAAAATAACATATAGAACTCTTGAATGACTCCTGGCAAGAGGTTGATGACATCTGTAACAGAAAGTTAGAGGAAGTTTTTTGCATGCTTTCTGGTTGAGAGAAGGCAGGCTCTCTCAGATGTGAAAATCTCATGGGCCAATGTAGAGAACGTTAAAGAAGACAGACTGCTCCCTTGCTTGCCATGTTATCACACGATGCCACACCTTGCATATTGATGTCGCCATGGTTGATGCAGTGTGTCCTACTAGTCTACAAGAAATGAAGAGGTCCCCATCAGACAAGAGACCCCAACAGGGCAGAGATGGAAAGACAGGGGCTGGTTGCTTCTAGTTAGAATGGTATCGTTGTCCCTAGGAATGAAATTTACGAGTTTTGGCCTCAGACCTCCAGAGGAATAACTATAACCCAAAGTATAAGGAGTGTTCAAGCAACTAATTAAATATAGAATTGTAAAAAAGAGACTGCTAGCTATATAAGAAGCTTATTCTGCATTAATAAGAGGGACCTTACTAAGGTGGAAATTGAAGGCCTATAATTCACACATACACCTCTCCTAATTCATTTTTCTGTCCTTCCTATTTCTATCATGTCATGTAGGTAGGGCTAAGTTAGTCCATCACTGTTGTTTTCTTCTGTTTACTAATTACTTCATAAACATTACTCCTAGAGAGCAGGTACTATATGTTATCTTAGCCACGTCCATAAAAATGGCCTATTAATAGAATTATAATGAGAAATGAAGTTAAAGAAAGCAAAATAAAATGAGCATTCCTCCATTTTCATCTATTATACAAGGATATGCAAAGATTGAACAGTATAAAACTTGGCAAGCCCAGATTTAAGCTCTTTGACATTTGTATTTTTAAATAATATTCATGGTTTACCTTAAAACAATTTAAGTGAACATCTTTTGTGGTTGCAACTTTTAACAAACACAAATATGAGTGTAAATAAATGTTTTTTATGAAATTGTGTAGATACTTAATTCCAATTAAATTACACTTAATTATAATAGAATAGAATAAAATAGAATAGAGTAGAATAGAAATATATATATATATATATATACCTTTGAGACCACTATGGCTAAAGCCATCTTAAAACAAAAGTAATTTTATAGTTTTAAAAATTAATGTGTCTATCAGTTGAAAAGTGATCAATTGTTGAAACGTGTATACACAATAATTAAATGCATTGAAAAGATGACAACTAAAAATTAGATCCCTATTCATGTCTATGTTCCTGTATGCATTTCAAATAATATTAATCATTTTAATAAATATTGCAACATGATATTACTCCATGATAAAGTCTTACTTTTTCCTGATTGTCTTCTATTAATGTGCAATGTTGAGTCCTGGATACAGGCATACATCATTTTTCTTTCTAATAAGTGTTACCACCAGATAACTCCTATTCCTTACCATGTAGGAAACCAAATTTGGTTTCTCATTCTTTTCCATTTAGACTTATTTTCATAATCATTTATGTTTAATGTTTGCCAAAGATTGTTATTGTCTAATAAATGGCTAAGGATACAGGTTTTGTTTATATTAAAGCAATGAATTAAATAATTACAAAAAACTTGGACAGCATTTTAACATATATCTAAAATATTAAAGTGCACTATTATCCTATATGCATTTTATTTTCTACATATAGAAATATCATGCAATATTTGGAAATGAAAAGCATTATAGGAAGGAGAAAGGAACTCTAGATAAAAGTACCCGAGATTAATTTAACATGCACAAGACTTCCCAATTAAAAATTTCACATTACCATTGCATTTAAACAGTTAATCACCTGATGAGACGTCCCTAGCCATGAGAAGTAAGTTGCAGGACTGAACGTGACCTTAAGGCCTTCATCTGGAAAGGGTATTTTGAAAACTATTACATTTCATTTGGAAAAGAAAGTGCTACACTGCCACCTTCTGACAATGACTTTCTCCCTGATCAGAAAAATGTCCGTTGTAAAGGGCACAGAAATTGCATATGTGATTTTGGCATAATTGATCCTTTTAATGCACAAAAGGTTAGAATATTGTATAGTTCTCTTTAAAAAAATCATCGGTACTATTATGTGTATGCAAAATAACTTAAGCTGCATATATGTAAATTATGCAAAATAACATATTAAACAACCATGAACCCACCATCCCAGTTAAGGATGAAACATCATGAACAATGTTGCAGCAGCCTGTATGCATCTCTGCAATCCTAAACTTAAAATTTAACTCTGAAAATTAACCTTTTTTTTTCTTATGGATGCTATTAGAGTGACCTTCATGCATGTAATATTCTTGCAGCCTGTTTACTTAGCATTTCTGTGGGTCTGTTGCTGCTGACCTCTCTGGCATGCATATGGTTGAAAATACCTAAGGGTGTTGTCATAGGTAGATTACCTTTGTCCTTAACCCTTTCCAACATTGTGTTGGGGAAAAATATTTCATTCATTTAATGAATGTTTATGGGACACCTATCATGTGTCAGTTTCTATAGCAAATAGGACAGATCTAATGGAGAGAAAGATGAAATCATTGCCTGCCAACTGGGCAGTTTTTTTAAGGAACTCGGGGAAACAACCAAACGATTCAAGTCCAATTAGATAAGTGCCATAGTTAAACTAACGTGAAGTTCTCTTTCTTAACCTGGCTGTTTTTTAAGAACCTGATGGTACTGTGGACATCGACCGAGGATCTGGCCAGCACAGAAGTTTCACTAAATAATGGATTGGCTCAGGACACTGTCATCAGGTCAGTAATGTGATTGAATCCAGAATTTAAATCAAATGTCCTGAGAGGAATTCCTTTTTATTGCAGTTCACTTAAGTAATAGATGTCCTGTCCTGTAACACACAATACTGTTCCTATAATAAAATCGGCAAATGTTATTGACTATAAGATTCATAAAGAAGGAATACCTAGGAGGAATATAGATGAAAGTGATATTAGCTTCCTTTCATAAGAAACAATTCTAAAGATTGATAAAATTTGTTTATAAATGTCCAGGACAAAAATGATGGTGACTTAATAGCGTCCATTGTCATTTCCCTTAAAATTTTCAAATAATAAAAATCAAACTATAAACTCACTTATATAATCAAAATATTACAAAAGTAAAGAGCTTTCCATATGAACATGAATTGAAATAAACTTATTTTCACTGAATTGCTTAGAAATACTAAACTGTATTTAAAAATATCTGATTTAACTAATGACCACAAATTATACAATGTGGAGAGAAAAGTAAGCTTCTGCAACTTTAGTAGGTAATCATGTAAAATGAGTTAAGTTAGGAAAAATGACCAGATATCTCTCTTTTAGTTTTGTATCTTGGCTCTACATCAGCTTTAAAATCTACATACTGATACTTTCTGATGTCTATCGTCTTAGCTAAATAAATAAAGTCACTCAACAATTATTTTTCTTGCTTCCCATGAAAAAATGTCTCATCCTGGTTTACTGGAAGGACACTGAAGTATCGCATAGCTTTCTGAAGCCATCTTGTACCCTGTACTTATGAGGCTATTCCTTCCAGAGCTGCTCCAACATGGTGGGTCCTGATTAGTTACTAAGGAAAATGTCACCTTCTCTACATTCAAATGATTCCTTTATACAACTTTGCTCTGAATCAGTCATAATCTTAAGCAATCCTGGATTTATATATACATTGCAGTACATATATATTTATATATTATATATATTACATATAATATATATTCATTATATATGTATTTATATGTAATATATAAATACATAATATATATGCATTATATATGTTATATATTGATATATATTATATATTTTATATAATATAGTTATATATACTATATAACATATATTATGTTATATATAATGTATAACTATATATAATACATATAAATATACTATAGATAGATAGATAGATAGATAGATAGATAGATAGATAGATAGATAGATAGATTTTCCCCCCAGACAAAATTGCTATCTGATTTGGGTCTCACAAGATATTGCTTTCATGAAATCCGTTGTCTACACAATAATTGGATCACCCTCATTAAAGCACTTTCAGTGACATTTTTAATTGTTTAAGTAATAAAATTAAATTATATCTAATACAAATATAATTGCTCTATCCTATAGTTCAGTATCTTCTCTGCAGCTTATATACAATCTTTACAAAACATTACATAATTTGCCTTTTTGACTTATATCCCTTTTAATTATTGGTATTCATCTCCAGTCCTCTAAAAAGTACAGTTCTTTAATTTACAATCTTCACTTCGAAGTTTGTTTCCCTTCTATGGTCTTTTTAGTTCTTCCGTATTACTTGTCATCTGCTTCATCCCCCTAAATCTCAATGGAACCTAGAAAAGCATGTCATTCTTAAAGGCAATAGCAAACATAAGCACGACATTTATATTTGAATTATTTAGTGCTTGAGATATTTTTCAGGGAAGATAATAGCAGGTATGGCTCCTTCCAGACAATTAGAAATTTCTATTTGAAAGACAAGTCTGCACCAAGGTGCAGACTGCCAGTTTACTTATGGTGGATTTGGACAGATTACTGACAGGGCACCAAGCAGTCTCGGAACTCCGGCATCAGAGAGAAAACGAGAGCATGATTCACTCTGTGTGGACACTTGGTGGTCGCTGCCTTTGTTCGTGAATATATAATTTATTGCAGAAAGCTTGGCTGGAGTAAAATTTTAATAAAATGATTTGGGAAGAAAATGTTTTCCAATTTGTGATTTCAGGCCATGTACAGAGACTGAAATAAAAGCAACTTCGACATATTATCAAGTCCCTCATTTTTCTTTTACTAAAACAGGATTGGCATAGCACGAGGTTAAATGACACAGCTAACCACATCATGAGTTACATTCTCCTGTGAATTAAATCTCAAGTGCCTCACCTAGCACTATTAGAATTGTTTTCCTAAAGCCCTAAAGATTCTGCTGCCTTCAGTAGTTCCTCACTAAAATGCAAATACTCTAGGAGTGGAAACCCCTTAACTCAAAAGTATTTAACATTTTAAGGAGCAGAAGGGCATGATGACCTCTGACTGGGAGTAAGTCACCGATGTCAGGGATGGAAAAGAGGGTTGTGTGTTGGGAAGAGTGGGGCAGCCCCTGGAAATGCCAATATTGCCTTTCTAAGATTACATATGTTATATTCTGATGTATTAAATCACTTCTGTTAATCTCTCCTTTAATATATGAGGGTGGAGTGTTTCCTCTCATTTTCCACAGTACCCGGAAGGAGCAAAATTAAACCAATCTGATTGAAGGCCCTGCCAGTCTGAGCTAGAAGTGACATGTCACTGAATAATTAAATTTAGATTGCTCATTCATTTTTTCAGTAATATACATTTTGAGATGAGTGTCTAGTAAGAATATGTTTATTACATCTTTGTATATAATTTAAAGAAGTCAATCTGAGAGATACATAGATTCATTCTTGTAAATAAGCTTTCTCATCTCATTTTTTTAAGATAAACTCTCCCCTTTACTTTATGATTGCAAAGACAGATTTCTTCACAAACCACACACTTATCTTTACTTAATAAGGAATGCATGCATTTCTGGTTCATTAGGGATCTCACTTATTATTGTCTCTGAATAATTACATATATAGCACAGACTGACTAATTTGTAAAAATTGGGAAACTTTGAATTAAAAATTATGTTTCGATATGAACGTGCACATGGAAAAAAAATAACCTAAGGAAGCAAACTGAATCGTGGAAACGCCCAGTCTCGTTGTTAAATGTAGAAACGCTTTGGGAAAACATTATGTAGAAATACCTAGAATTGAAGATGTTTTATGATCCTTGTCTGCTAGCAATAATTAACTTACATCACATATCACTAATTAAAAACAAATCTTTGTTAATCAGGAAAACAAATATTTAATAAACATCAATACCATATTTCGTCTAAATTATAATAAGCAGATAACTTGACTTATAACGTGCCAGGAATAGTACTAATGTCCTAACACATGTTAACTCGCTTAATCTTTTAAACAACCCTATAAGGTGAATACACATATTATTACTACCCTCATTCTACAGATGAGAAAACTGAAGAACAAACAGCTGAAAGCAGGCATTCAGGGTCATATGGCCGCCAAGTAGCTGCACCACCATCCTTGCACATCCCAGGCAATCTGAAAGCAGAACCAGGCTTTGGGATCTCTCTGTGCTTGTTCTGATGTTTGGTTTTAATTATCGTCCTATAAATATCCTGGTACTCACTATAAATATTTTTTAAGAATGTGAATTATCACTGAGCAGATAACTCAAAGGTATGTTGAAGGAGTCATTTCCTCAGCATTTGAGATGAAAACATTACCAGGTTTTTAACATGCTCCTCAACGTTTGTGAAAGGCACCTAGGCTTCTTTTATTTTATTTTTATTAAGCATTACGTAGTACACTGTGTAACTCCCTAGCAGGGTAGATGGGCCTGAGTAATAATTAATTCCAGAGACCCATCTGTGATCTGTGTCATTCCATGAACCTCCACTGACACAAATAATGGGCAGCCGCTTTCACATGCCCCCATTGGTGAGCCTGTGGATGTACAAAGTGGTCACCCCAGAGATGAGCAAACACATAACCATGGCAGCGATTCCAGGGAGAACATTCAACCACGTGTGGTAAAGCTACCCAGCTAGGTTTCTTAATCACTGACAATTTAGAAACATTATTCCTCAGAATTTAAACAATACCATCTCAAAGCCAGAAGCACACAGTGAATAGTGATTAGCTCAAACCTGCAATAGGTGAGGAAAAGTACAGTATAGAAATAGATGAATCAGAAAGGAAATAAGGCTTTACAATATGTGAGTTCATTAAAATGAAGAACTCTTTAAAAAAAAAAACAACTATTTCAGGAAATTATATTCTGGAAATGAATTTTTCTCCAACTATATGTGGACCTTTATTCTTGCCACTTATGGGCTTGTTTAGAATTGAAAGAAGATTGGTGATGGGTATACTTGAATTTGTGAATGTTTGCCCTGTTCTAAAAATTCAAACTGAACCTTCTAAGTACTAGGTTGCTGTTGTGCAATACATAAGGAAGACAGATTGAAACTATGGGGGAGAAGTTTCTTTTCTGAAACTAGAGAAGATCACAGGAAAAGTGTAAAAATATTATAAAGTTGCAAGTCCCCAGCATCTGAGAAAGTCCAATCCTTAAAAGAGAGTCCCTAGTGTCTACATTGGGAATTACCGGTTGATTTTAACCTATAGGAAATGTTCTATTATTGTTGTAATAGAGAAGCTTGAGGTGCTAAAAACAGAACAGAAAAAAAGCCACGTGGCGTGGTGGATAGCTGATGGGATTTGCGGCAGAGCTATGGAATGCTCAGCAAACATGGTCCGCGTTGCCTTACTCTTCCAGCCTACCTGGCAGATAACCATGTGACTGGTTCTGGCTACGACACTAATTGTGTGTGATATTTCTGGGCAAAAGACATTCCGAGTTGCTAGGCAAGCTCTGTCTCTTTCTTACAGTTCCATGGAAAATGTAGAAGCCAGATTTTCCAGATGATGCACTTTCTATGAAGGCCTGCATCAGACTTTATAAATATGTAAATCTGGTAAGCCACTGAGATTTCAGGATTTGTTTATTGTGCCTGCTCCTATGAGTTATTCTGACAAATACATTATATATATATATATATATATATATATATATATATATATATATATATATATATATATATATTATTAACCAGAGAACCATTTGACAACAGGGAGATGAGAAACTGTCTCTCTAGAGGGGAGATTTTTGCAGGTCACAATTGAGGGCGTGACAAAGAGCATCTTGGAAAAGCATGTACACCAGAATGGAGTCAGTGTCACAGAGCTTATGGCAAAAAGTGTACAAGTAAATTTAAATTTCCTGACTTCTATTAGTGAGGACGATTTGAGAAGAATCACAGTAGGAATATGATCAGAACGCAGAGTTCAGATACTAGATGACAGCATGTTACCAGTGCTTGAAACTCATCTCCTGCCTGCAAGCTCCCAGTGGGGAAAAGCAGCGATTGGATCAGAGCCCAGTCAATCCTCCAAATGCCCCGCCCCCAATTTTTTTTCCGGGGTACCAGTGTTGGCCACACATGGTGCCTACCCTGGCAATGCTTCCAGAGCGTTTTGAAGACCTCAGAATAGATGGACCAAATCGATTAACAAATTCTAGTCTTTCCAGGATTTTGATGAAAGTTGAAATTGTTTTTGGTTTCAGATTTGATAAAAACTACACGCAGGGCTAATCGAATCATGTTCTTTCATATGAAAAATAAAGGGATGTCGAAGAAAGAGAACTGAACTCTGATACTGACGTTGACCTTACTAATTGTGTGTGTGTGTGTGTGTGTGTGTGTGTGTGTGTAGTTCTTAAGTTTCCACAAGTAACTTAAGCCTGGTAACGTAGGCATAGACAGGACAAGAGATAGGACTCATGAAGGAGAGGGTAAAGAGATGGCAGATAGAGAATGCATAGCACATGTTTAATCTGAGTGTCAGAAGGAGAAAAGAGAGGGGAAGAGGCAGAGAATTTCCATAATCTGTGACACTAATCCTCAGATTCAAATGGCCCAATAAACACAAAATAATATTTAGAGAGAAAGGAAGGAAGGAAGGAAGGAAGGAAGGAAGGAAGGGAGGGAGGGAGGGAGGGAGGGAGATAAGTCCCAACTTAGACACATCATAGTAAACCCACAAATGGGAGAGAAAAAGACAGTTACATAACTAGATGAATATCCCATGTCCTAGAAAACAAGAAGGCAGTCTCAGAGTAGCCATAGCATAGAAGTATTTCTGCGCTGTGCCTGGGTCTGAATTTATAAAGGTGACCGCAGTCAATGCCACCCAAAGAAAACTTTAACATTTGCCATAGTTCCCCTAGAACAAGCAGCACAGCTAGCCACACAGGGCCGTAGGAAGGACACCAGAGTTGGTCAGGAAGCAGAAGCAGGAGCCGGGGAGAGCTTAGCCCAGTAGCTTATATTGGGGTGTCCTTGGGAAAAACAAGGCAGGGCAGAGGGAGGACTGAGGATTGGCTAGTTTGAGCAATTTCAGTGGGCTTTGGGCTGTCGGGGTAACCCCTAGTCGCCCGGTGCCTGGCGCTGGGATGCCTAAGGCCAGGGACATTGCTTTCTGGTGTGTATGGCCCCATGGAGCAGCACGCTCTGGATTGGTCAGTTTACCTATCAGACATGCTCCTGGCGGGACCCTTTGTCATCTCTAAGAATGCGTTAGGCTTGGAAAGGGCAGTCTCTCCGTCATCAGGAAGGTGTTCTTAAGATGTCAAAACATCATGATATACAGAAAATAAAAACATGACTAATAAAATGTACCTGCTGAATGTGTACGGGTAAATTACAGAGGAAGGACCATTTCTACCTCGCAGACACCTGTGTAGGGAGCATTCCACTGGCATCCAAACTACATCCAGGAGGAGGCGGGGGGGGGGGAGGATCAGCATGAAGTGTGAGGGTCAGGCCCCCTCCACGCGACTTTCCACCAGCCCTATTCCATTGTGAAGACATCTATTCAAGTGCCCTAAAGATTTCTGCATGTGCATGTCACACACAGCTATGCTGTCCGTGCTAATGCAGTAGCTGGTAAGTTTTTAGTATCTATATTATTCATATTATCCTGCAAGTAGACACAAGATTTCTGACACTGGGAAAGATGGGTTATTACATAGTACAAGAACTGTATCATTTCTCCTTGCCCTAAACATTGCAATTCTGGGATGATGTGATGAGAGTGAGATGAGCAGCCCTGCACATATGTGGGTCATGTCACAGGAGAGGAAGCCTGGAGCTGTGAGAGCATAGAACTATATAACCGCCCCCTGCATCTCTGCCCCTGAGAGAGGGAAACCTTTGCTTCCTAATCTAAACAAATTCTCCTCTGTAAGAGAAGGGAAAAGAACCTGCTATATTACCCTTTGGGGTGTAAATAAATGTCTTCAGAGGGGAGATCAGAGGAGCTGCTCAGAGCTTACAACCCCTAGAACAACCTGTCTTATGATCTGGGTCTCATGCCTGATTGAAATGTAAAGAAATACCTCTACATTCGTATGTTTCTCCAGATGGCCTCTCACCGTTTATTCAGTAGCATCCAAAGCTTGTGCTCTTAGGCCACAGGGAAATGCTCCGAAAGCCCTAACTATGCAGAAACACACATATTCGCTTCTTGAGAGCATTGTCTCATTGGGAAGTACTCTGCTCTTTTCAAAGATAATCTGGCAAAGAAAGAGGCAGTCACCAGCGTTCTCATGACTGGCTTTCCGGGAAGTGTCCCCCGCATGTGCATAGAAGATACGGTCATGACCTACTTTCATAACCTCGTTTGGAACCACGGTCCTCAGACTCACTGCAATGCAGTGCCATAAACTATTTCACCCAAAATGTCACATGAAATGCCAGGCAGTGTTCTAGGTCCTGGAGAAGCAGCTGTCAACATACATATCCCCACCTCCACACCCCCCCCCAAAAAAAAAAAACAAAACCCTGCCATTATGGAGTTTGCCATATGATATCACTACAGGGATGGAGCACGAGGACTATTTTACAGAAGGAATGCGAGGGTTGGATGCCAAGCCTGCGGCCTAAATGCTCCCAGACACAGCCTCAGGGAAACACAGGGGTGCTTTACGAGAGTTAAAGACAAACCTGCCCCTATTCATCTTGCATCTCACTGAAGTTAAAGATAAACTTACCTTTATTCTTCTATCCCCTTTTCCCCAAAACCAATAATGTTCCATGGAAGCAGGAAACACACGTAAACCCCAACCTGGTGGATGAAGGGGGTCTCTCTCCCACTAGAGATCAGAGACCACCACTCTGTCTACGGGGAGGCCTTTGTTTTCTTACTCTCTGCTAATTAAACTTTCTTTTACTTTAAACTCCATATTGGCTCACGTTTGAATTCTTTCCTATGTGAAGCCAAGAACCTGCTTTTCCTGTAACAATATGATTCAACATATGTCACTAATTTATTTCTAATAATAAAGCATATGTTTCCTAAATGATATACTGCTTTTTGTGTTTTTATATTTTTTCATATAAAAATGTGACTGTCCCTAAAAGGGGACTACTCTCACTTCATATTCTACATGTTTTCGGAATGGTAGATAAAGTCTGACGCTGAGTCCAGTTTGCGAGAAGATACATATAACCTGAATGATATGTGTGTAGATTGGAAATGTTTTGAGGGCTGCTGGTTGTGCAAGCTCAAACCTGGGATCAGGACACTTCTTTGTGCTTTTTTATTTACTACACTTTTTTAAGCAATATGGGTTAGATGATTTAATAGATTTTGTAATGGTTTAATATATGAACTATCTTTTTTCTTCGTTTGTAATGTATCCTCCTGAGTCCTAAATTTCTTTTTAAGTTTTAAGATTTATGATTTAAAATTTTATGATTTGGGAATATATTGCTGTATGTTTTTTTCTTTCAACTAGAGAAATAGTAGAAGTATAGGTTTAGGGGATTATTCCAATAACTCTGATATGGATATGTTTTTCTTATTATAGGAATGAATATATATATATATATATATATATATATATATACACACACACACATATATATATGTTATGTTTAACATTGTTTGAATATATTGACATTTTTGCAATAAGCAAAACTTCTTTGCTCCACTAAATAGGAACATAACACAACATATTAACTGTTTTATACATTTTAATTTTTTTCAACGAATGTAATTACCTAGATTTCCCTAAAGCTCTTGGATATAAAACATGCTTTTCTTAAACAAGTCAGTCAATACTTTACCTTTTATCATATCTAAAAATCAAGTTTTATGGAAACAATTGAATATTTTTCAAATCCACTTATTTGTTTGAAAGCCTAAATCAATCTTAAAAAAACGTTCAATGTTTTCTCAATAAGAGTTATCGGCTTTAAGCCGCATGAACATAGGCAGACAAATGTTGAGCTCTCTAGAAATAAAGGACATTTTCTTAGTCCTCTTACTGTCAAAATTAGGTAACATTCAAAGTATAAAAAGTGCAGGAGGTGAGCTATTGTTGTGTAAACTTCAGGGCTGCCCACTACTATTTTAAAATTATTTTAAATCATATTAAATTTTGAGTGATAGATTTCCAATGTTTACATAATTTTAATATTAAGAAGAAAAGTCATAATCTACAGAAGAAATAACCTATCAACAATGATCTGTATATAAACAACCACTTACTTCAGTGGCGCTAAAGGAACTCGCTGTCCAGTTCAGATCTCTAATAGTAATTGATGATCTGGAGGTAATTGCTGGGAAGTTTTCCTGTCAGGTTTATTTTCTGTGATCAAATTCACATCTAAAAGAAAACATCTTACGTAGAAGGCTTTCTTTGTTTTGATACAGCCTGAGTGGTTATACAGTTGTTCCCAAAGGCTTGTCAAAAGCAAATTTAGTGAGCTACCTTTCTTGGTGGCAAAGGAAACAAAGCAGAATTAACAACAGGAAGCAATCTCTCCTTTGATTCAATGCAAAGTTATGTGCAATGTACTTTGTAGTTCTGAATTCAGTTGAAAACCAGTAGGAAAAAAAAATGATATAATACCCAGTGTTTGTGAAAAATGATAAAGAGCATTTTAAGCATTAAACTAATGCTTAATGATAAAAAATAAGAAAATACAGTATTTTAGAAGTGGGAGCAGTGTGGGAGAAGGGTAAACAGCATCTTTAAAATCATTACCGAGTTAGTCTTGAGTGTCACAATGGTCTGGCACAGAGGTACAAATCAGGGAAATTAGGTTTCTTCTATTCTCTGAGGTCTGGATTCAGTTACTGTGTTCAACGAGATGGGAAAAACCATATTATTCTGGTTTGATCATCTTTCATTGAATAAGGTGAGTCACAGATTTGTACCTGAAATCCTCTAAACCCAAATGTGATGTAGACAATAGCTAACAGCCCCGACTGCCTGCTACCTGTTTGAACCCACTTCTAAAAAAATTGCATCATTTTAATAAAAATAAGAGTAGAGCTATTGTAAGTATCTCATGGGGGAAAAAAGGCACATCTGAATTCACATCCAGGGAATCTATTTTGTGACTCATGACTTTACCTACTTCGGCACAAAGGGAAATTACATACCGTAAGAACTTTATTTATGGTATACCAAGAAAAACTAAAATAAAGCCTTCCTTTTTCTTTGCAATATACTGTTGTATTCCACCTGTATAAAGTCCCTGAATGATATGATGAGCATCACAGGTATGGAGTATAAATTTAAAGTCTCCATTTTTGAATGAAAAAGTCATAGAAGAAGTAAACTAAGTTAATTTATTTTAATTTTAATTTGCTATTCAATATGTGTACTATGTACAAACATACCCTGATACACAGTTAATGAGGAATTAGTCATTGATCTAGCTATATAGTTAATGTTTACAAGTCTTCATCAAATGATTTTAGGAGCATAGATCTCCAGCTCCGTAACATTCTTTTTTTTTCCTTTTTTCCTTCTTTCCTTCCTTCCTTCCTTCCTTTATTCTTCTTATTACTTTTTTGAAATTCCAGGTAATCTACGGTTTGGTAAAGATTACATAATTATGCTTCTAATTGATGGCTCCCTGTGGCTACTAGGTGATAAAGCTTCAAAGGCCATTGGCACCACATGAAGGAGCTGAAACCTCTAAAGTCATGGCCCTGACATAACAGCACCCATGGTGAGGTGGCGTTAAGGAGAAAACTTCGATGTACAGCTCTGCATAAGAAAGGCACATGCCTTCCTTCTGAGAAGAAAGAGGCAGCGTGTTTGAAGAGCCAATGCAAAAGTTACAAAACAGCCTTCCAAAGTCATGGCCTTTCGCTCACTGCTAGTCACTGCTCTATCATGGCGGAAACCTGGCTCCCTGGCATTTCAAATCTTAACAAGCACAATGGTAGTTGAAGAATTGGAAAGGAGATGAAGTGGCATGTTACTCTTCTCTTCCTAGAGCAATGGTCTGTCTTAGGCCAAGGAAGTAGCCAGCAGACTCATAACAAAAGCAGTAACAGCTACAGTTTGGCTAAGTTTAATATCATGCTCATATACAGTGAGAAGCAGCTTAAAGGCATATGTAAATTATTCCTTAGGCTAACCCTATGGAATACATATCACCTTATTTCATTGACTTACAGCGTGATTTCTGGCATTCTAATATCTCAGAATTTGGGATGCATCTTAAATTGTATGAAATGTCATAGTTTAACAGATGTTTTTACTGGTAAAACAAATGTAATTTTAAACTTAATGAAAGTGTTTTTCTACTTTCAAGATTGGGGAAACTGAGCTACAGAGGCTTACCCATTATCACACTAACAGGATTCAAATTCAGGACTGAATGACTATATAAATCTCTTCTTTTGACTGATATCCTACTTACAATATTTCTGATTTTCTTGGAAGCAAGACCACAGAAGAGAATTTTTTCCCATTTAACACATTATGAATCAAAATAAGAGAGGCGAGAAGCATGAGAGAGATTCAATCTCAGTTGCTGGTTTTGAAGATGGAGGGGGATGAGAGCAGCTTCTAGAAGCTGGTAGCCATCCTCCGCACACTCCTGACAACTAGCCTTAAAGTCTCAAGGAATAAAATAATAAAGGCTGTTGAATGTTAACAACCTGAATAATTTGCTAGCAGGTTCTTCCCCAGAGCTTCCTGGTGAGAATGCAGCCTGGCCATGGACACCTTGAGTGGGAGACCTAAGTGGGAGACTCCACTCAGAGAACTCAGTGGATTCTGAGCTATGAAGACAGTGAGCTAACAAGCAGGTATTGCTAAGTGATCCACTAAGTTTGTGGTAATTTATTACACAGCAGTAGAAAAATAGTACACATTTTGTTGAGAGTGAAGGAGGGAGGGAGGGAAAGATGAAGGAAACAGTAGGTGATTTGTTACATGTCCTAGGCAATCCATGACAGGACATCCTAATAATGCTGAAACATGTGATCACACAGTTTCTCGGGTCATCACATTTTATTCTCTCTTCTTCTGGAACAAATGATGTAAAAAGGACCTCAATATAAAATAGTGAAAAGTTATACATTCCCACTGGAATATGGGAGATGATCTTCCATTCTATGAGACATTATCAGGGAAGGAGAATCCATTATTATCATATTGTATACTCCTAGCCCACCATCCAACTCAGCACCATTATCCTACATTGGTTCTTTTTCTTTTGTTTTCTTTTTCTTTTAACAGTCACCAACGTAAAGCTCATTTTTGAATACTACTTGAGGCACAGAATAATTTTACTCACACATTAAAGAACCAGAACTTGTCAGGTAGTTTTGCCCCTTTGGCAAGGCAAAAATTTTTGGAGTGAAAAGGTCAGGCTCCTGACTCAATGTGGGGAAACTCTGAGTTATGCTTACATTCTAGAGTTTGGGAGCATGTCTTAATATATCATGTGCACATGATCATTCGTCTTGGGTCAGCTTCCGGGAAACTTGACTTGTCTAAATACCAGTCATTGTCTGAGAAAGCAGATCCTAAAATGAGAGTCTAAAGTTGAATCATGGGCTAGATGGCAACAGGGACAATGCTGTTAAGATTTTTCACGAGTGGTGAAGTTGGATGGGATAGCGGTAGAAACAGTGCACTGATAATATCGTATAATATCATTAGCATTTGCGATTCTACAGAGCTGGGTATTAGGATTATAAAAACTGAGAAATTGTTATTTGCTGAATTCTACTGATGCATTGACAATAGAATAGAATAACCTCAGATTATTCAATTGCTTTGGCCAAAAGAATGGTCTGAACGTCAGAGAACTTTCATAGAAAGAGATCCTCAT
>NW_017731351.1:1171633-1172773 GCF_001890085.2 Hipposideros armiger
ACATTATTGGCTTTCGTATGATTATTATAAACTGTAACTTTCATACAGTGGTAATACATCACTATTTAAATACATGCATTCTAACCATGCTGTGGACTATTTCTGGGAGATGATATATGTTCAATTTTATGGTCAATAATTAAGTTTCAGATAAAATTATAAAATGAAAAATTTACTAAATCTTTGGCAAGATGACTACTTCTTACAGTTAATAATAAGGGAGTAAGACACTGTGATAAATGGAGAGATTATATTTGAATTATTAAAATTAGCAGTACAAAGAAAAAGGAAGGCTACAAGTATATATAATAGAGCATTAATTTAAGCTTTATCAACCTTTTGCAGAACAGATAATATGATTCAGAATATTAAGTAAAAGTAAAGTATGTGCTAATAAAATGACCCTCTCTTATATTTCAGATATATAAATCATACGAAATAATTCATGCTAGAAAAATGATATGTCATCTCTGACAGATTTTCATGTTCAAAGCTTTTGAGTAACTCTAAGAATTCTGACCTTTCCATTTTACACACTATGTCACTTATGAATGAAAAAAAAGTCAGTTTATAATAAATAGTATAGAGTTACTGTAAATATCAATTCCCAATTTTTACTCATCTTGATGATACTCCAAAAATGTTGTGTGTATATAGTTATGTGTATATTTGTCACTGCTTGTCATGTTTTTTGAATGGCATTTATGAATGTGTGGTTTTTAAATAAAACTAGGTCTTCGCTTTTCTATGGAGTTCAATCTCATATTCTTACGTGTCTTGGTAGGTAGAGAAGAAATGTTTTTTTTGATGGTATCTCATGAACCTAAGTCTAGAAGCACAGAAAGAGGAAAGGACCTAGGGGCCACAACAGAGCAAATTGAAAATATAGCCTCCTGTTTGGAATCAGGTTATCACCACTGCTTAACAGTACAAACCATATAATTAAAAATACAGTAAAACCTAGGATTGGGAATAATGTGGTTTGCAAGTGTTCCACGAGGAAACATGTCTAATACATTTTAACATGGTAAATGAGCGATGTCTTGCAATATGAGTAGTTTGTTTCCGGAATGAATTATGCTCGCAAACCAAGGTATTACTGTATATGTATGTGGTATAACATCACAATATAGAGAATGC
>NW_017731351.1:1173526-1221390 GCF_001890085.2 Hipposideros armiger
CCAACATTGACCTTGAAGTAAATACCACTTCCAGGAAGGATCAAACTGATGCTGGAGCTAGGGAGGATTTGAATGATGCAGGAAGACCCTCAGAGCTCCCAGCAACTGAGTTTTGAAATCTTTCCCTGAACCTAGCACTAATAGAAATCCATATTTCATGTGATTAATTTTTATATCAGTTATCACATTATGTTGGGGTTACAGTATATAAAATTAGTATGCTAAAAACAGAGCAAATATTAAACTTAGATGTGGTGATTTGAAAGAATGTTTGAACTGGAAAAACAATTTTTTGGGGGGAGGTACATATATATGGTGATCTGATTAGTTTCGCAAGCAATAATTGGGCATGTTTACTCATTTTCAGGATGACTGTGTGTTGAAAGAGAATATTCTATGAATATTTCATGATTTGCATGGTCATGGTCCAAGACTTCAAATCAAGGGACATGTTGGAATAGTAAATCCCTTGGAAGCTAGAATTTTAAAGATGGCTACCCAGAGACATTTGCTTCATTCTAGTAGAATACATAAGGATAAAGGCTTTCCCCTCCCTTCCCTGGAGAGGACTTCTTCACATTATGTGCCAGCAGCACCTGTATAAGCTTTTAGTCTCATAATCCGTGGGTTGCTGTCTTGTAATATGAATCAATCGCATGTGCAGGTAAATATGATCCTTATTCATGTCACCCTGTGGGGTTTTGGAATACAGGGAACTGACACGAGATGCTACTCTGTGAGTGACAGGCTATTTCTCTGGCCCAGAGCTTCATGCTCATGATATCTATCTATCTATCTATCTATCTATCTATCTATCTGTCTGTCTGTCTGTCTGTCTGTCTGTCTGTCTATCTGTCTGTCTGTCTGTCTGTCTGTCTATCTATCTATCTATCTATCTATCTATCTATACATACATATATTTTATATATAACTACTATTAACTGATAATAATATTTTTAAATAAAGCATTGCAAAAACATAATTAGGGTGATATTCACATGGGTAATTATTTTTGCTGGTGTTTATTATACTGGGTCTTTGCAAAAGTGAGGGTAGAACATTTTTTAAACAAATTTTTGCATCCATTAACTATGAAAATTTAGCTCACACTACAGGCCATAAAGTTTTGAATAATGGGTTCTCTTTTTGAGTAAGTAATTTTCATTTTAGAAAGAAAGATAAAATTAGGGAAATTAGTAATTGTAGTATAGTAGAGAATGTTAGATGCCGTGATACAGTGATGTAGGCTTCACAACTGTCTGACTTCTCTTTCTGTTTTGTCTCTCCTGCCTCCTACCACAAAATTTTTTATTTATTTTTTTGGTTTTTGTTTTAAGGTTTCATATGATTAGATTGTGACCATCAGGATAATTCATGTTTTAAGGTCTATGAGTTTAATTACAGCTGCTCAGTTCCTTTTACCAGGTAACGTATCATATTCACAGGGTCCAAGGATTAGGCTGTGGGCATCTTTGGGGGGTCTACTGTACCTGTCAGAGCCCACATGCCATGTGCAAGTTTTTACTATCTCAGTCTTAGTTTCCCCATTGTAAAATGGGCATACTGATGCCTAACACAAAGCAGCATTTTGAAAGTTAATCAGATCATCGTAAAGCACAGGCTCCCTCCCTTTCCTCCCCATTTGCTTCTTCCTAGGAATGACCCACATTTTAATCTGTCTTGCATACTATATATTAGAGTCATGATAATGAAAGCATTTCTCATAGCACTGAAATCAAATGGTCCCTTCCCACTGCTTACTGTTTTCAGTCAGCATTAAGCCTAAAGAGATGTGTAATTAACATGTGTAGCAAAGCGAAATATCAGGTGACTCAGTTCAGCTTTTGGCAAGTAATGATTCAAAGTCAATCCAATATTGAATTCTATGACAGATGACTAAACTATTGACATTTTGTTTTGCTGAGTTTTAGAGACAAACCTGTAGGACAGTTCTGTTAATGAAGTCATTGATAACAAGGATATTTGTTTATCTGTTGCAGCACTGCCCTAAATCAAGATTGATCATCAGAACACACTTGATCAAGATCAAACACTAGACTTTCTTTGCGCTATCAGGAAGCACACTTTAGTAACATGCCACTGTAAAATTCTTACTTATGAAAAATAAACATAAAGATGTGAAGAGTTTCTAGTAGAACAAGAAATGGTATCAACTTAGTTGAAAAGAGAAAACCGTAACAAAACATTTTACCTTGAATATGTAGATACCTTTAGATTGTGCCAACTATTTCACCACTTATTTGGGAAGGTAAGTATAAATTATTTTTCCAAATTTATACATTCCCTGAAAGGTTACATGATTGAAATGTATTTACACAGCTAGAAAATCTCATAGAAACAGAATCTACATTCAGGTTTTTATCTTTAAAAAAGTCTGTTTTACTTACTTAACTAACCATTATGAAGTATAGATGGAGAAAATACTTTCATTATGTAACAGTTGAAAATTTTTTGAAATTTTCATTATTTCAACACTATTTTATGATGTCTTAAAAAAAGCCAAAAGGTTGCACAGAAGTAGAAGGATTAGTAAATTTGCAATATGTTCAATCAGACTATACTTTTTAACTACAGAGCAAAGAAAAATGATCAGATAGCATCATTTTGAATGAGAAAACTGAAAGCTCTTGGAAACTCTGATTGGATAAATAACAGATCAGCATGGCCCCTGGCCCTTATAATTGAGAAAGCAAGTTTTTGTTTTGTTTTTAATTATTTTGTAAGTCCACCAAAATAACTAAATAGAAATTTATTTTTCTGCTGTAGAAGTGTGAAGGCTAAAAGTGAAAAGTGAAAAAATAAATACATTAGCTAATGATAACTGATAATTGTCAAGAGGAAATATAGTGATACAGTCAAAATCTTTTCATGTTCCAGTTCTTTAAATGCTGTTGAATTTGCACAACACATAAAAATTAATGTTTATGATGTTATTGATTAAAATACAGTGCAGAGTGGAATAGTTTTTCTTATACTTGGCAATCTGGGCCAGAAAGGTCATTTACTCAGCCATTATATATAACAGCATCATTATTGGATAGTTATTTAAAGTGAAATAAATGGATTCTAAACCCAGCACTCTCTTTAACCTTGTATTAACAGTTGCAGGCAAAATTCTCTATTGAATTGTATGGTAATATTTAAAAAAAAAAACTATTAAGTTAAATACAGTAAACTAGATTCCCCTAGCAAAGTGTTCACATAGGACAATTAGTCAGTTATAGTGACATCAAGTGATGTTACTTTCTTGTTAAACAAAGGGAGAATTATAGAACTTTAACATACAGGCTGGGTCACAAAAGGCAGATTAAAAAAGGTGTACTTTGAACGTAAAACCTCTTCCATTGTATGGGAAATATAAAGTGTTTTAATAAAAATTATGAAACTTCAATATAGCAGAGCTACTGGTGACAAGAGACAATAATAATAATTTATTGTTTAAAGCTATGTATAATTACATCTGTGGTGATATCAGCTAAAATTAGGTAACAAATGGAATTCAACAATCGAATGTCCCAAAACACTTTAAAAAAATCACTGTCTTATGTGAGTTAAATGATAGGACATAAAAGAAGACATATGCAGTTTCTGTTTTTGAAAGGAAAAAAAATGTATGACCACCACAGCAGCAAGAATTGAGAGAAACCTGATTAATGAACACTTTTTGCTTTAGATCTCCAAAGTTTTATTACAATCTGGATCTGTTTTTAAATTAGAACATATATCGCACATCGGTCTCCCCCTTTCTTCCCTTTTTCATATAGTTTCCCCAAAGACATTATGAAAGCTTTGATGTCTCTTACAATCCTAGTAGCTTAGAAGTGAGGAGATAGAGTATTGATTTAGCTAAAGACAGACTGTCAGTAAGATGGAAGCTCAGTCAGCAATTGCAACACATTAAAAAGGACACCGTAACAGAATGCGCTGCAAAACAGAGTCAAATGTCTGACTCACCTAACGTAGTCATTTCTCAGTACAAATTAATAACGTGAACTCTGGTTCATACAGCCCTGCCTCTCCTCAGTTTTGTCAAAGTGAATTTATGAGTTGGGTTCTACTTAAGTCTGAGATCCAGGCCAGGTTATGTTTCTACCTAGGACTGTGGCCCATTCCCCAATCAACTAACCCCTCCTTCAGACATCTGTGCTTGACAAATTCCTTGTATTCAAATTCCTGACTTTTTTTAACTTAAAAAGATGACAAAAATCAATTAAGCCACAAATATTAACTGAGGTTCCACGTGCACAAGGCAGACACTTCTCCTTGTGGGGAATAAATTGAAGTAAAAGCTATAGACACTGGCAAACAAATAAACCAAAACAGACCTGTAATGAAGTAGAAGAAAAAATACGTAAATTCAAGGAGAACAGTAAATCCTAGAGTTCACCTACAAGCATAAGAGATATCATTATTAGGCAAAAAAGTATTAAATTATGATTTTTTAGGTCATGGACATTGCTGTAAATGGCTGCTGGGAGCAAAATAGGAAATGAGGAATACAGGAAAACAGGGAGGGGACAGTCATTGTGGGTGAGAAAACCAGCCAGAGCAAAGGGACAGTCTTTTACTGTTATCCTTCTGGGTCAGGAGCAGAATGACTTCGCCCTCCAATTCCCAAAGAAAAGAAAGGCATGCGCTGCTCACAGAAATTGTGAACACTATGCATAGATGTGATGTGTTCATTGATATATCTTCACAACTCTCTATGGTAGACATGGACAGACTTACTGAACTCCCCATGACCCGGTAAGAATGAGAGCACAGGAACAAGCGACTGTGGTGCAGCAAGAACGGCCCGTGTTCCTCGCCCTATGAGTACTGTTGAATGGTTCACTAACCCACCTAGGTCCTGAGTACTTGAAGTGCAGTTGTGAAACTGAGGAATAGAATCTTTAATTATACTTAAACTGAATCTATTTGAATGTAATTAGCCACCCACAGCTTATGGCTAGCGGCTACTTGCTGCCTTAGAGCGCTTTGCTAGAAGCCCAGGGTTCTGCAGAAGCTTCCTTCCTCCCCGGACTGCCTGTGGGGCCTGAGTTCCTCTGGCCTGAAACGCAAGTGACCCTGGTCACTTTGCACTAACCACCTAACTGCAGTGAACCGCTATCAAGAGGTTCCGGGAAGCTGTGCCAACTCAGCTAGTTCTTTTCTAGGCTACCCCCTTTACTGTTTCTTGGTCTTTTACAATAGTAAACCAACTGGAAAACCACCGTTAGCAGAATTGGAATCTTCAATCTGTTCAGGTTTAGAATCGAAGCCATGATTTTTAGTTTGACCTACTCTCGCATAAGCAAACAATAAAAATATGGATTCATTTCCATGTGGGAATCTGTCTTTAAATCTAAGGTATCTGAATGTATTTAAATGTCTCCGTTTCTGAATAGATACAGATTTTTCAGCTGAGTTTATCGGTTAGAGCTGAGTTAGAAGTTCCCGAAAAACAAAGTTGATAATGGAAATGTCAGCCAAGTTTGAGCTTGAGCCTCCCTGCTATAAAGTTCCGGATGCATGGCATTAGAGTCCTCTTCAAAAGGTTCTTTGCTCTGTGCAGAGTCATTCCACATCTCTAATAGGTGTGTGAACGACGCATCTCAGTGCATTACCTACTGCTAGGAGTGCATCACAGCAACATTACCCTTCACTTCTCCCCCAGCACTGAGATAACTTTTGGTTATGATGCCATCCTATATGGAATTTGAAAAACTTCAAATAATTTAAGGAAGCAGTGATCCTGCTCTGGGAGCGTAGGACTTAAAAGGAAAAAAAAAATCAGTCTTGCATGAGTGTTATATGCAATGGATATGAACAAGCATTAGTAAAAGTGGGCATCTTAAATATGTCTAACTTTATTTTCATATTGTTATTCGTATTCCAAAACTTATTGTCCAGTCTGTATTTCTCCTCTCCTTTAAAAAAAAAATTAAATAACCGATTTCCCTCAGAGAAAATAAGGAGGTGATAAGGAAGTGTGCTACAAACATAGACAACTGTGCCTTGGGGTATGGCTTCAGAGTTCCTGAGGGTACCATTTTTCCTGATATGATGAAATGAAACTTTTGTACTTCCTCCAATCTTTTGTTACTTTCTGATTCGCTCTCTCAATTGCTTTACACCTAGTGTGTTAGGGGGCATGGTGAGTATGACAGAAGATCGTCCTTGAGAATTTATGGTGAGAGTACAACCACACAGAGTGCACAGCTACTATAGGAAGAGAATAATCTGTTCTTTTTTTTAACCTAACACGCAGAGCTTACAGTCATCCTATTGAATTGCCTCTAATATAATTGGTATAAAGAAGGAGAAAGCAAAGCAGAACCGGGAGTGGTATTGTTAAAGAAGAGCAATAAAGGAAATGTGTGACAATAGAAATATTCCTTTCATAATCTTTACTTTCATAATGTCTTTGTTGATCTATTGTTAAAAAATGCCTATAGAAAATCTAAATGAAAGTCATACATTTCTAGTTCCAAGAGAATGGAACCAAATGCTTAGCTTTTTGAACTTCAAATTCAAGAGAATTTCTAAAATCTGGGGCCTGGTAACATCATTTGGAAAAAAAAAAAAGTAGCCTAAATTGAAAGATAGAATAAATGTACTCATATTACCAAAATAATTTTTATTTCATTAACTAAGTCACCAAACTCTTTTAGCCATGACTGTGAAACTCCTTAGCAACCGCCCTATAAACAGTATACTTCACTCTTGTTAAGTTCCCTATTTACTCTCAAGAGAGGTTAACTAGAAGTAGTTACATTTTCTTTCCAATTTTCTATAACTTTCATATTGACTTTGGCTGAGTTGATAACAGCTTTATAGAACATCAGATATTCTACTCTGCTATTATCTGCTGTAAGTTTCAATACCAAATAACAATAAATTCATTTTTAAATATAAATTAATTTGAATCAAGAAAGTGGGATTGCAACCATGACTTAACTGCTAAGTAACAGACTACACTGAAAAATTAATTCTGGGTCTCAAATTAACTCTCTTAAATGTCATCTCAGAGAATTGCTTTGCTCACACCCTATCTAAGATAACAACCTTTATTTTCTCTCCTCAATTCCTTGTTCATTTTCTTTATAACCCCCATTATGTACTCATAATTTCTTATTAACAGTCTGTTTGATGGCTTTTATCAGTCTCCTCCGTATTTCAGTTCAAGGAATGAAAGGACCTGTCTTATTAACCTTTGAATCTTCAGTTCTTAGACCAACTCCTGATATAGATTAGGCACTACAGAATAATGCATGAAAGGGATTAATTATTACATACATATTCATTATTAATTAATCATTACATATAAATAATTTATTATAGATATGTATACATGGCTGTTGGACATTATGTCTAAGATCACGTTTGATTAAAACATACATGATTATAAAGCGGTAACTAAAAACTCTTAAGGACTAATCTAATTGGTAACTAAGTCAATTTGTATATGTTTTTTTCTTAAAATCATCTTCTATGTGTATATATATATATATATATATATATGTATACTTTAAAAAATTCTGGCTCAGGTATGAAAGATAAATCAGATGAGATTTAATTAAATCTCCCACTTATTATTGTCTCAGAGAAGCTCATGAAACTATAAACAGAACTGCATTTGTCTATTGATTATTTATTCTAACGATATGGAAAATATTTAGGAAGAAATCAGCTGCTTGTTAACAGGCAGCTATATATACAAGCCTATTAAGTATAACTGTACATCACACTTTTTTCAAAATCTTGTCTTAATATTTAGCCTGAAATAATAAATGTATGCTCACTTCTTAAACTTGAAAATACTGAAAACACAGTGAATAAATGAAAATACTCCAAATTCTACCTATAGGGATAGTCACGGAGAGCATTTTTGATGTATCTCCTTGAGGTCTTTACTTATAACTCCATATAAAATTGTCAGTATAAGATCATTTTCAACATATCAAATTGGTAGTTTTATGTTTCAACCTAATATTTTATAAATTACTTCTCTATGCAAAATTCTGTAGCTTATGTTTTCAATTAATACAAAATTTTAGTATATTATTATAATTATAATCGTTGCCTTAAACATGCATTTTGGTTGGTCACATGATTACATTATGGCATATTTAACAAACCTCTTATTGTATGCATTTGTTGTTTTTAATTTTGACGATATGCAATGTTAAAGAATCTTTATTAATAAGTCTTCAACTGAGTTGTTGATAACTATTTTAGTTCATTTTGGAAGTATGTTACTATTTCAAATAAAGGGTGGTGAACTTTTCTAAGCCTCTTGATACATATATTCCCAATATGTTTTCCAGAAACGTAGAACTAATTCATCCCCTCAGTATAAATTTGAGGTTGCTTACTGCCTATGTTAAAATAGCAAATCTGTATTAATTTAAAAGGCTTATAGTAAAATATAGTATCTTAGTTTAATTTAAATTATTAGTGCAATTAAATGTTTTACATATTTACTCGTCATTCCTCTTAATATATATTTTAAAATTTATTTCCTATTAACTTTTAATTTCCTTTTTGTGGTATGGTGCTTTGTTCTCTATTTTATGTGATTCAAATATAACTATTATTTATATGTCATACTGTTGAAAAAGTGTTTTAATTGTATAGGAAAAGTAAAAATATAGAGGTTTTAATTTGTGTTTTATGCTTATACTGGTCCACAGTCTTTTATTTGATAAACCTGAAACCACAATTCAGAATTCTTTCCAAGTTTAGGAAGACGTAATGTTTTTACCCTCACATAATGTTGCACCCTTCCTCCCAGCACCGCATAATCAATTGCAGCATTTCTTAAGTATGAATGTTCACACAACATTCTCACATCTGTACATGTCAGGTCCTCCAAATCACTTTTGGTGTCACTCAAACAATTAAACAAACAATAATAAATTCTAGATGCACAGATCTTTTTTAACTTAGCAATTGAGGATAAGCCATCATGGACCTATATTACCTCATAAATTTTCAACTCATACTTTCCATAAGATAGTCCCATGTTACTGATGACCTTAAGAATGTATGATATGAATACATGTTTCATTAAAATGTTGTGATAATTGTCTTCTTGAGAGAATTCCTATACCAATAGATAATATGTAAGTGTATATATTAAAATGTTACGTCAAATACTATGATGAATGAACATTGATTAGTAAGTGGGAAGACAACCCTTTCTTTTTTTTGTTTGTCATTTACAAACATTTCTAGAGTTGAGGAGATATGAAACATTTGGTCAAACACAATTTTTTTTTTTAAGGCAAAAGGTAATTCTTTGCTGTCTCTACTCTTTACACCTTATCTTCTTGGTTTGCCTCATCATCTAGCTAACTCCTTGTTTTCCTTACCTTAACATAAATGTAATGTTTTTCCTCACTCAGTGAGTGGCATAGAAATCCCCATTCTTCCTTTCTTTATTCAATAATGATTTATCAAAGGTTGTTGTTTTCTACGCTAGTCATTAGTCTAGCTATTTATGATATAAAAATAAACACACTAGGGATATTTTCACCTTCCTGAAACTTACATTGTATAAAGGAAGGGGAAACAAATACATAAATGTATAATATAACATTGTATCAACGATATATGCTCTGAAGAAAAGGAAACCAGGAGAAGGGGAAAGAAAATGGTGGAGGTGGATGTTGTTTTAGAGTCCTCAGAGGTGGCCTCTCTAAGCAGATAAGTTTGATACTTGGAGAGATCAGGAAACAAGGCCAGCGTGTCTGAAGGAAGCAAGAAAGAGTGGTAAAAAATGAATAATTCCTAACAACCAACCAAAGGCCAGATCATGTTAGGCATTATAACAGGCCTGTACCTTTCTTCATTCATCTATAGTTCTCAGCTGAGCTCTTTGAAACCCTGCAAATTTAAATAAATATATAAACTAATAAATATATAAATAAGTAAGCAAGCACATAAATGAATGTATGGTTCATCTATACACCGGCAGCAAAACATTGTTGCTCAGTAAACACTTGCTAAAGAAATGAATACATTTCAAATAATAGCAAGTGATAGAAATAAAGAATGCACTTTCTCTGGTATTAAAAAAAGTAAAACTAAGGGAAGCCTTCAAAGAGAGAATAGCAGCAGCATGCCTGATAGGTAAAACACACACATTTAGAGGGGGATGTTTAACACAGAAAATGTTTATGGATTATTTCTAAATGCCAGATTGAACAATTCCCATAAAATCTCAAAATAGATAATAAAAAGAAACACATACCAAACACATAAAAGGTAGAAGAGAACAAAATAGGTTCTAATAATGAATGATGTTATTTATTGAAATCAAGAGTTTCCATTTTAACAAAACATCACAAATTGAGTGAGTGTGCTCTGAATTTAATGTAATCAAGAGCTGGAACTCTACTTCTCTAAGTTTTAATTTTCAGTGTATCTGTAAAGAAAAAAGGGAGGGCGAGAATGAGGTCACATGAACATAAATTAGGGATAATGGAGCACTTTAATTCCAAGGATAACTAATTAGCAATTTCTTAATAATTTCTATTTCAAAATTATCTTGGGAATGAGTGCTCTCTGAGAAAGAATAACAATACATCAAGGTACATAAGTCAATAAATCAAATTTACCTCATGAATAGAATATGCCTGAATGTACTGTTCAGAACTGCAGACAAGAGTGATTTTCTCTTTCAGGTCATTCCACAGAGCAAATTATTCATATTTACATTATTTTTGAGTGGGGTGTGTGATTTACTGTGAATTCAGTACCTGGGGCTCCCAGCAGAATTTCCTTCACAAACATCACAGCTGTTAGGAAATGTGTCACACGGAAGCTTGATCTACATGTTGTTTTACAACCTTCCAATACATGGCTGCTTCTGCCTCCAGTCACTCCTGGAAATGAAACTACATATTTGGTGGACACTAAAGAAACACTGTAATCTAGGGCAGGTCACATAATCTCTCCAACGAGGCCTCAGAATGTAGACGTTTAAAGTATGAGGATTAGAGAACATGATTTAAACTACATTTCCAAATCTAAGATTCTATTGTTGCTTGAAATTCGAATGAATTGACACCATTAGCGGTTATTTCAACTATTTTGGAAATATGTTAATTTTTTTTTCATTTTTAATGCATCAGCAGTTCCAATATTTTATTAAATCTAAACATAAAGTAAATAAGAAAATTATTATCCAAATCATACATAAAATGTGTTCCATGACATTTTAATATATGCAGTTGCACACATTCTGCAATTTACTTTCCCATGTGTCCATACTTGGAAACAAAGAATTTCATCTTTACTTTTGGGCATTCTCTAAAACAAAAGATTCTGATGAGTAGTCAAAGTTTTTGAAGTCTTTTATCTTCAACCTTCTTCTAAACAAACCAAAGAAGAGGGATGTGGAAAGCACCTGGACCATATGGCCATATTTGCATAAAAAAAAACATAGGGCTTTAAAACTAAAGTCAGGACTTTTTCAATATCATTTCTTTAACTGTCAATTTCAAGTTGTCTTCTATAATCATGTTCTTTAAAAATCACACAAAGGTTCTTCCCCACCTCCTTAAGAATTATCAAATTCAAGAGTTCTTAAGACTTAGTACTTCTCAAATGGTGTCAAAAACAAAAACTAAAACTAATGGAAAAAAAAATCAATGGTCTATGCCCAGAATGGTGCTAGTAGAGAAAGGTTAACTACACATAGTTATGTCACATTTACAACTCTTCCCTTAAACTCACTGTGATGAAATTTTAGGCAACACAATGTAAATTGCAAGTGGGAGTGTGATCCACTTTAAAGTTTGTTTGTTTTTTCTACTTTCTTCATAGTCAATTATCAGTTTAAATTAGATTGGAATTAGTCCACGTAGCAGTAAAAGAAATACTACTCTATACTAAAAAGACTTTTTAATTGTAGCAGACCAATAATACTTGGGATCTCATAAATTAAATTTACATAAACATTCTTAAAAACAAACCATTCTTTAGGTGTACTACATGTTTGTTTGGTGTACTGAGATTGCCTACTCTACTTGCTAGGTAAATATCTTAATTCTCTTTTAGTGATTGCCTGCAGATTACAATGTTTAATCTCAGTGTATCAAGTGCCAATATATTCTGTTCTCTATCAGTACATAAAACTATTCTAAACTTAGTGGTTTAAAACAGCAATGATAGTTGTCAAAGTTTGTGAATTTACTTGTTGGCTCTGCTTATTCCCCTGAGGCTCATTAACGCAGCTTCCCTCAGTTGGTACATGGGCTGGGGTGGAAGTTTCATGATACCCCATGCATACATCTGAAGCCTGGGTGCTTGCTGTCCCCCGGGGTGACTCACTGCTCTTCAGTGTAACCCCTCACCCCCCCAATAGGCTTGACAGGGCTTCTTCACAGCATATGGTGATCTCAGAATTCCAGGAGGGTAAGAAAGGCCTCTTAAGGACTGGTATCAACACTCACATGAGGTCATTTATCTGACATTCTATTGGTCAAAGCCAGACCTAATGTCAGGTCGACTATTGTTACAGCATTTAGCCTACTCTGACTAGTATAGATACATAGATATTGCCATTTAGAGTTCAGTACTCCAAAAAAAAAAAATGATGATGACAGACGGAAAGGAAAGGGTCAAAGAAGGCTGGTGTATGGGAGAGCCTTGTTAGCCAAGTGTTTGGAAAAACTATACTCTATCATGACTTAGAAGACAGATCACATGCCCACCAGCTGAAGGGGAAATGTGAGGAAAAAGCCATAATAATCATGTGTGTTGGTTATGACTAGCTGACTTAGGCAATGTATCATCAGAAAGAAACTCAGGAAAGGATTGGCTGGTTTACAAACAAAAATAAACTAAACTAGAATAGAGATAGCTGAGGTCCTGAAGGACTTGAAAAGCTGACAGTTTCTATACCCAAAAAGTATGAAATGAGAGTTTCAAAAGCCTTTGAGCAATAGAGTCTATGAAAACTAAGTGTTGCAGCAAAGATCAGATGAAGAACGGCCTCTCCCCTAGGCCAGAAGATCTCACAGTAGAGTTAATTTAAGTTAAAAGAGATTTTTAGAGGTGAGAAAGGAAAGACATATATCAGGCTTGAGAATTATGTGTTAGGAGGCACTTTGGGTTTGGTTACTGGCACATAGAACTAATGAAGTTAAAAAAAAATAGAACCATAGTGCTTTCAAAGGAATTAATTCCCAAGGCTACCATAAGCCTAGGCTTAAAAAAATACCGTCTATCATCTACTTATGCCTGTTACAGGGTGAAATGTGCCCTCCCAAAATTCATGTCCTAAGCCCTAGAACCTCAAAATGTGACCTTATTCAGAAATAAGGTCTTCACAAAGGTTATTAGGTAAGATGGGGTCATATCAGGCCCCTATTCCAATAAGGCTGGTGTCCTACGAAAAATTTTGGGGATGGACACACACACACACACACACACACACACACACACACACACACACAGATAATGCCATGTGAAGATGCAGGTAGATATCTACAAGCCAAGGAACACCAAAGATTGCCAGCAAGCCATACAAAGCTAGAGGGCAGGCATGGAACAGATGCTCTGTCACTATTAGAAGGAATCAACTCTGTCAACACCTTTATCTCAGACTTCCGGACTCCAGAACTGTGAGGCAATAATTTTTGTCACTTAAGCCACCCAGATTGTGATCCTTTGTTACAGCAGCACCAGCAAACTAATGCAATGCATAGAAAAAAAAAACAAACAAACAAAAAAACAAACACCAGTGCACATACACAAAACAGAATGAAAGAAACTAACAGATAACCAAATATCAATAACCTTTCAGTTCACCATAAACCCACATTTCATCAAAGACCTCCACTGAGTTCCATGTGTAGGGATTACTCACGATTCCTACATAAAGGAATTAGCAAACCTTTATGGATAAATAACTGCTCCATGAACCATCCTTCTCCTTATGGAAAGCAAATTTCTATTATTATTGTCCTATCTCTGCTTGCTTTTTATTTTATAGTGTAGCAGATAATTTGTCTTTTAAGTTCACAGGTTGCCAAGGAATCATATTGGGACCTGACATTCGTCATCCAGAAATCTTAGATTTTTTGCTGGATACAGTGATAAGCTGGACATTGGATTCTCTCCCTTGAGAAGGAAATGTATGTGTTTTATATGTGGGGGAAATATGAACCCGATTTTGGTAAACAGAAGAGGGGATTTTTCAGACACTGTTTCTGTTCTTGCATATTTTTATTTCCTTATTCTTACGAGGCATTGCTAGATTATATTTTTCAGTTTTACTTGCAATAAGGTCTATAATGAAATGTTAACAGAAGTGATGTGAGCCACGTTCAGGCCTGGCCCATGAAAACCTCCCTTGTGTGGCTCCGCTTGTCTTTCTCTAACCACACATTGGGGCGGTGAGGGTTCTGAGGGCCAGTGTGAACAATCCCCCTGGGTGTCCAGCAGTGCCCCAGCGTTGTACAACAATTCGCAGTTCGTCACTATGCGAGGGCTGTCTGCTTTGTCGCTGAGTTCTGCAGTGAAGCTATGTGGGGCCACAGGCTACTTATTAGAGCTGAAGAATGGGCACCCCAAAGCTGGGTCCAAATATTAGGAAACCGAAGAGCCTGCTGTTACTGACACTTTCTTGAAATTCAGGAAGTATGAAAAAAAAAATCTGTTGTAAGTCAACCGTAACCTTGCTAGCCCTGCCAAGGTAAAGCTAGCTATAAATGATAATCATCTCTGTCTCAAAGGATGGCACCATTTCTTTTTTCTCATGTAAAAAGCGGCAGCTCTTCTCCAAATGGCTGAAACCAAGTCCTCTTTCATCTTGCATTGCTCTCATCTAAAACATGTTTTCTAGAGATGCTGACCATAAACCTGATGTCAGTTCTGTTATTGTTCTTTTGTGTCATGTTACTTCTCTATATAAATATGTGTGACTTTCTTTTAAAAAGCTGGGAGTTATAATTTACAAATTTATGTTGTAAATCTGGATTTTTTTAATATATGTTTTTTTTTTTCGTTTAGGAATATAGTTGACTCAATTTAAACACGTAGATCCTTAGTCAGCCATGGAACTTAGCTCATATTTAACTTATTTTTAACAAACCCTTTCAGGAGTGCATAAAGCACAGCAGAAAGGGTGGATGGAGATGCCGATGGATGATGAAAGGCTGATGAAGGCCACGGCAGCCATTCAGGGAGAGCACACTGCCTGCTTCAAAGCAAACGCAGTCCAGAGCTCTAAAGGTAAGGCTAGAGCAGCAAAGATCTTTCACAAACAAGCGAGGGGAGAAAACCATCTTTAATCATCTGTCAGGACCAGAGAATGTATCAGTGCCTTAGACCATCTGACTCAAGTAGGACCCATCAGCCTCCATCGCCCCTCCTTCCTATTTCCTGTTCCTTCTCAGAAACATCAGAACTTTTGGTAAACAAGCTGGAGTAGGAAAGTAAAAGCACCAGAATGGAAAAGAAAAGAAACCCGACCAAGCCCTTTCCCTCCTCGGCAGTTCCAGGCAGAGCCATGGGTGATCAGTGACTGAGGAGGAATATTTACTACGTGCGCATGACTAGGACTCGGCCTGAGCTTTCTCTAGAGGAGCACAAGCCCACGAAGCAAGTCTGAAGGAGCCAGGGAACAAAAATTAAATCACTTTATAATAACAATCCGCAAGGTACACTTTCCCTAAGAAACTGTTGTGAAAAATGCATAAATAGAGTATTATAGGAACTATAGTCATTGTTCTCTGGCCATATTATCAAATGAATTTTTAAATACCTAGAGTGAGCAGTTGCAGAAAGAAACACGCAGACATTTCCAATTTTTTTCAGTTTCATTAAAAATAGGGCATGACGAACAATATAGGGACTCGATATATAATTGGATATAGCATTCCTAAATATCTCACTATTCCCTTTGGAAAAGGTGAAAAATATGAACTGAAGTATAATGGGGGTACAATAATGTAGAGCCAGTTTTGAAACCATACCCAAAGACTGTTGAGCAACGAATGAATAGCAACTCAGAGAGCACACATCAGCAGAATAACAGAGAACGGATTTGCACATGCATTTTTAAATGTTTCTGTTACCATGATGACCATGCTCATGGCAGAACCATCCAGTGGGAACATCAGAACAATGCTGAGGAAGACAGCTAGAATGCTAAATCGAAATAGTCCCCACATCAAGCAGGGATAACCTTCAATAAAAGTGTATAATTTATTTGGAAGAAAAGTTATACATTTGGATTTAAATATTTTACTCCATGGGGGTTACTTAAAATATTTTAATGAGACATAATAAAAGTAAAAATCATTGTGTGCTCACTATATAGGAAATTGTTTGTTAAACATTTTACATATAGTATTGCATTTAGTCCTCACAGCTATGTTATCCAATAGATGTTATATTTAACCTCATTTTTTTTTAATGTTAAGAAACTGAGGCTTATACAAGTAAAAAAGACAAGCCCCAAATTACAGTCGTTCATGGGAATCAATATTTTGGTGCTTCCCTGTCCTGAAAGTTTAATTCACCAGTTTTGGCTGTTTCTCCAAGACACTTTTAGGGATAATGACAGGTTGATTTTTTTAATGAGCGGCACTAGGTTCAGACAATTGCAAGTTTCCTTCTTCTCATCAAGCTGCAGCCTTTCTCCATTGGTTACAACGCCAAAGAATTAAGATTTATCTCGTTTCACAAGCGTACGGAGTCCATCGTTAGAAAAATCTTCATTTTAACTTCACGATTCACTACTCAGAGTACATCTGCACTGTTGCTCATCGTTTCTTTCTAAACGGATGGATGCTGCTTACATGGTTTTAGGTAAGGAGGAAGAATAAGTGGAGACTGCATTTCCGGTGGGTGATGGGAGGGACTGGTTATTCTAATTCCCACCTTCCCTTTCTGAACGCACATGCTGAAAGGGCATTCCAAGCTCGATGCTTTTATTTAACTTGTTCTGTTTTACATTGAGCGTTGTATAGTTCATGATGAGAGACTATGGGGAATAAACATTTAGTTCAATTTCATTACATCATTTTAAACCTCAGGGGAATGTAGTGTAGTGAATAGTGAGTTAAGGAATGAAATATAAAAGGAAGCTTCCATCCCGCCTTGATCTTTCATGAAACATACCCTCTTATTTTTTTCAGCCAATGGCTCTTCATCAGCTTGAAGCCAGCACTAAAGAGAGCATTGTAGAAACTTACTGTTGGGACAAGTGTGGAAGACTGCAGAGTCAGCTCTCCCATCTGCTGTCGTCCTCCAGCTCAGGAGAGCCAGCAAGGACTACGACTTTGCCACCTGCAAAGTGAATTGATTTTTCTTTTTTTCTTTGACAGCTGTACTCGCTGTAAAATGATTTCTCATAGAGGGGCAAAATCGTCTTTATTCCACTGCCCGCTCTCATCCTTAGTTCTGCTCTCTAGCAGTATATTGACCGAGGGAACCTAATCTCACTGCACACTCTCACCCTACAAGGACCTGGAAACGGCCATCTAGGTCATGCTTCTCTTTTCCTCAGCCAAACTATCCATCATTCGATGAAATTTTCTTCACTATGGTAGTCCTCCTTAGGTACATTTTCTTGACCATGGCCTTCCATAAAATCTGAAACACATAAATCAGCCTAATATAGAGCTCCCTATAAAATCTGACCAGAAATGATTATAATGCGCTGCATGCAACTCAGATGGTAGCCTTTCAACATTTCAGGTTCTTATTGTGATCAGATACATGCCAACCACCCATAAAGCTTGGCATCCCCACAACTAACTGTAGAGATGGACTAGCCAACTCTAAAAAAATCGTTCTTTAAATGCAACATTTCAGCTTTCTCCTCCAATCAGATGTATTAAGAGATTGCTATTTCCATTTCCAGATCTTTTTCATCATGGCTACATCACTTGATGCAATAACAGCAAAGAGAGATGCTCATCTGACACCAGATGAAAGTCATAGGTTCTTTTCTTTTTAGGGAAAGAAAATCATAAAAGCAATTTCACACTGAGAAAATAATATACCATGGAAAAAACTGTTAGAAACTTTTTAAAACATGATATAATCTAATGCAGAGAACAGGCACACCGGTTACATAGTACTTTAGAAAGCACTGTAAAAAGAACAATATGTCAAGTATCATAAAACATAAAAGCCATTAAAAAAACCCCGAAGAGTTATAGTATAGTAAGACATTATATTTCAAATCTTAGCAGGGAAGTACATAGGATTTCTCACTAAAACACTCTTTTTTATTTTTTTTTCAACCACAGTTCTTGTCAGTGTTAAAAATCTAACAGGAAAACAGTTGATAAGGCACCACACCAGAGCAAACAGTTTGATTATCATTTGTTGCACTGTTATGACATTACACAAGGCATTTAAACTTCCTGAGATCAGGCTGTCTCCTTTTTGAATAAGAAAATCAGGCATGTTAATTTCTAATCTCTTTCAGATTGAACTTTCTATCTCTCTATTTATTATCCTACTTCAGGTTGAAAGTCTGTCTGAATCAAATTTTATTTTTTAAGATGCTAAATGCATTTTCCTTTTAAAATTTAAACTAAAAAAATTTTATTTTGCCATATACAATTCACATTGGATCTTATCTTACACTGACCTAATCAAAAAACAACAATTGTTTAAGCTTTCCCAAATAAAATGACTAGTTCAGAGCAATATCTCTGTTTCTTTTTTTCCAAATAAATCACCATGGAGGAAGACATCAGAATTCCTTCACATAAAATGAACGCTAGTTTTGCACCTTAAATATTTAAATCTGAAACGCGTGTCTCTTTTCTTGTGCAGCTTGAAGCTGTACAACGCTCTTTACTAATGATCCAAGCATGTGGTCCTGGGTCTCCTGCCCTTGTGTTCCTGCCTGAGCCCACAAAAAAGGGAAACCTGCAAACATCTGGAGCCTGTGCTCTGAGAGAGCTGCTCCTTCCTCTTCCCTCTCCCTACAGTTTCCTCTTGGAATTGGGAGTCATTAAATTATGAAAATAAATCAGCATTTTAAAGGTCACCTTTGATGCATGACCCAATCCCATACCTCATCTCTCCTGTCTGACTCAGGGCCTGGTTTCCTTGTACATCCTTAGTTTGGGTCTCTATTTCTCTTGAAATAAGCACACCAGGCAGTGTCTCATTTTTGTTTCTTTGAGTAGAAGCCAAAGGCAGTTAGTTGACCCTTGAATATCAGTTGTTCTGAACTGTGCGGGTCCACTTATATGCAGACTTTTTTCAATAAATACTATCACTGTATTTTCTCTCCCTTATGATTTTCTTAATACCATCTTCTTTTCTCTAGGTTACTTTATGATAATAATACAGTATTTAATACATATAGTACACAAAATTATGTGTTAATCAACTATTTATATTATCAGTAAGGTCAGCAGTAGGCTAAGAGTAGTGTCAAAGAAGAAAATTCAATGGAAGATCTTCAAATCTACTTTGTTGAATATATTTTTTTTTAATGGTAGTTAACTTTTGGAGAAGTCAAAAGTTATACGATTTTTCATTGTATGGGGAGGTCAGCACTCTGAACCCCCATATTGTTCAAGGGTCAATTGTATGTGGTTCCTGCATAGGTCCCTGGCTGTACACGTGCAGTGTGCGAGTTGAGGGAATAAAACAAATCGTCATGTGATATCTACAAATCTGCAGAGTTATTGGAAATTTGTCTACAACAATTAACAAAGACAATCCTTCTACTCACTGAGAATCCTCTCTATTCTCCATGAGTTAGTGCCAGGAAGCACAAAAGATAATAAATATACTGCTACCCCTAACTATGGTGCTCTATTTTTGATCCTGGGATATGTCACGCTTCTGAGGTACTTCTGGCAGACTCGGAGAAGTATGTCTTCTACAGCACATTTTACATTTTGCAATAAACCCCCTGCTTAATGGCTTCCTGTCACATAATATTTCTCTGCTCTGAGAAGTATCACTGCAGAGATATGAATTCCATCGTTATGTGTCAATGGTCATTTTAAACACCATCCAAGGTTTCAATACCTGGCAAATACAAAGTATATTTCTGTTTACTTTTTTAAGTAAGATGATTTTTAAGCATCAGAGGAAATGGGGCTTTTAAGAAAAAGTATAATAAATTCTTTACTAGTGAAATGCGAGGCCTACCATTCCGTACAAAGACCATTACCTTGAAGGGACTGAATTATTCAGCCAAAAAGGGCCCAGAGAGTGAATTATACTATCAAAGAGTGACCTCATTCCAAAAATCCATTTCTAAAAAAAAAAAAAAAGCCTTTCCAAAACCTAATTGCAAAAGAGCACTGAAAACTTTTTTTAAAAAATATTTCACAATAAAAGGGATTAAAGAAAGCCCATCAAAATGGAAAGAAATGGTTCAATGGTCATTTTCAAAATGACAAATAGTTTTCCTTTTTTATATGTAAAGGCTTTAAAGTTATTTCTGTTCTTCAAATCACATTCCACATTTTCAAAAATTTTTATGAGAGACCAGGATGATATTCATTCCACAATATCATCTACACAGTAGGGGAACAGGGCATGGTTCCAAAATCCAAAACTCAAGATGCAAATAAAGATTTCTATCAGTGATTTATAATGTACAGTATAAATAATAGTCTCTAAGTTTCTTTACAAAATGTGGTTAAAAGTTTTGCAAGATATTTAGCTTGTCAGAAACTTTTATTATTTACTTATGAGATCTCTCAACCTTTCTATCTTGCTAAAAAAATGCATTTTTTTTCTCTGGGAATTTGTTCATTCACCACACGATTTAGGGGACGGTGACTACAATCCCAACTCCAAAGAGACCCCGATCAGCCCACTTCAGTCACAACGATGGCATTCTTTGCATAAGGATGGGCATTTGGCACAGTTCTGGGCAGTAAGACTTGAAGAGTAGTTGATTTTGAGGGTTCTGGAAAAGATTTTCTCAGGAAGATTGCTGTGAGGTGATGTTGGGAAGTGCTACAGCCATTCTACAACCACAAAGAGCCAAACCAGGGGCAAAGTTAAAAAGATGCCTGATAAGAGAAACAGAAAGGGCCTTGAGGCTGTATGAAATATCATCAGCCTTGCCTCCTCCCATACTCAAGACTTCCAGTTATAGAAAAATATATGTTAAATACTGCCTGTGACTTGTGAATGATAAATTGATGATGAATAAATGAATAAAACATAATGCCTGAGGAGCTACATAGATGAGACTCAGAATATGGGGTGCATTGGCTACCCTGGAAAGCATGAAAAGGCTTTTCTTTCTTGAAGATCACAATCTAGAGGGAGAAAAGGCAGGTATCATACGATTAATCAAATACATAAGTATTTAGCTTACGTGTGGGGAGCACTAAGGTACAGGTGAGAGTGTAAGGAAATGGATGAGAGCGTATGTGATCTAATCAGGGTGATTAGGGAAGTTGTCCATGAGCAATGGTCTGCCAAGAGGGGTAGCCTGCAATGGGAACGGTCTGTCCCCAGGGGAGAAACATTTTATCACTGACATTGTTCCGAATCGTCAGTGCAAGGTGATAATAAAAAGCACACCAAACAGTGAGTTGGCTTTATGACTATTCTAAACCTTCCCCATATTCCATAATTTGCCTCTGTCATGGATGGGCCACTATAGCTGCTCTCCGGCCTTTGGTAAACACTATCCTGAGGTAGTGACTCATAAAATGACATCTTCACAGAACTCTTCACCAAATGAGTCAGCAAGAAACCTGGATCCATGTCAATCATGTGTAACACCAAAGGGACTTCATTTAAAAGCTATGAACAAAGGCTTTTTTTTTTTTTTTTTTTTTTTTTTACCTGAGCCATCCTGCCTCCTGTGGGCAGCTCAGCGGCTGCTCAGCTCGGGGTCAGGAATCCAGTCACTGTTGCTCGGAGCTTGCACTCTTGGGAAAGCTCTCAACCAACTGAGCCACTCGGCCAGCAGAGGATATGAAAAGACCTTTCTCTAAAAAGGACATACAGACGGCCAACAGGCATATGAAAAAATGTTCAACCTCACTAATTGTTAGAGAAATGCAAATAAAAACCACAATGAGATACCACCTCACCCTAGTCAGAATGGCTATCATCAATAAATCAACAAACAACAAGTACTGGCAAGGTTGTGGGGAAAAGGGAACTCTGGTGCACTGTTGGTGGAACTGCAGATTGGTGCAGCCACTATGGAAATTACTATGGAGGTATCTCAAAAAACTGGAAATGGAACTACCGTATGACCCAGCAATTCCACTCTTAGGGTATCCAAAAAACCCAAGACACTAATTTGAAAAAATATATGCACCCCTATGTTCATTGCAGCACTATTTACAATAGCCAAGACTTGGAAACAATCGAAATGCCCATCGGTAGACGACTGGATTAAGAAACTGTGGTACATTTCTGCAATGGAGTATTACTCAGCTATAAAGAAGAAGGAAGTCGTACCATTTGCAACGATATGGACAGAACTAGAGAACATTATGCTAAGTGAAATAAGTCAGTCAGAGAAAGACAAATACCATATGATCTCACTTATATGTGGAATCTAAAGAGCTGAATAAATGAGAACTGTAAACAGAAATAGTCTCAGAGACACAGAGGAAAAACTGAGGGTTACTAGTTGGGAGGGGGTGGGGATGAGGGAGAAAGGGAAGGGACGAGACAATACAAATTGGTAACTACAATATGGCTCAGGGATAGAAAAGACAGCCTGGGGAATACAATCAATAATGCTGTAAATATTTTTTAGGGGGCCAGATGGACTCATGTCTTGTTAGGGAGACCACTTCATAGATGGTGTAGAGGCCTGGTCACCACACTGTATATCTGAAGCTGATGTTGAATAATATTGTATGTCAACTGTAATTATATATACATATAGTCACGGGACATAGAGTAGAGTGTGAGAATGGAATCAATAGAATTGTAATAGATAAGTATGATATGGGAGTGGAAGGGCAGTGGATGGGGGAGGGTGTTGTTACTTTGTGAAGGCTGAAAAGGATAACTATTGCATTGTTCTGTACTCCTGAAACTAATAATATAAATAAATACATAAATAAATAAACAAAAGCTATAAACAAATTTTAAATGTGGATTTTGAGACAATTCAATTTTTCAGTCTATTTTTCCTTAAGAGTCCTGCCCCTGTTTCTGGTTCACCATCCCACCCGTTTTCAGGTTGACACAGGGTCACTGTACAATGTGACAGTGATGGAAATTCAGAGAACACAAGTACACACACACATATCTGCTGTTCTTATGGCAAGGTATACACACACAGACAGACAGACAGACACACACACACATCAATAATATTGTGTAGAAAATTTTGAGATATTTAGAGGATTTAGTCATTCTAGATTAGAAGCTTCTTGTATTAGATACATTTTTGTTTGTTGGACTGGTCCATTTAGTGGAAAACATCACACTACAGTGATGAATGTATGACTGTCAGCATCAGTTTATTGAAATCTAGGACTACAAATATTCTGCAGAAAAGTTCTTAATTTTCAGACATCTTACCTTGTCATTCTTGACTTAACAACTAAATTTTCTGCATAATGTTTATTTTTCTCATGCTAGTGTTAATTCTCTCAAATTTAAATATAAAATTTTAGTTCAAAATATTATTTCCATTTTTTTGTTGATGCAATTTTTGGTCGGCATCACTTCCACATTTTTAAACTGTGACAAATTACAGTTTTAAATAATCAGAACTTGACAATTAAAAAATGTATAATGATCAATTGTGCTTTTTCCAAAACTTGAATATTGATGCCAAAAATGGGTCTAATATCTTACATATGTGAAATGAAAGACTGTCTTCTTAAGGGTTGAATGCTAATACATATCAGTACAAACAATTTTGAAGGTTTAAACTTACATGTGCAATCAAAAGGAAAAATAATCATTTTTAAATTGAACAAGAACATCAGTTTTGTTATTTAAAAAACTTTTAACTATGCAAAATGAATATTTAACTCTATTTTTAGCCTTTTATAATTAGGAGACAACTTAATCAGCACAAATAAGTCATACTATTAGTGTCAATCTCATTGTATACTTGGAAAAAATTGAGTTAATTATAGAGACATGATAAATGGAATAGAAATATGTAAGCGTTTTAAGAATGTTAAAATTTCTTTAAATCCTAGGAGCCTATTTTAAAATGTATGCTAAATGAAATAAGTCAGACAGAGAAGGACAAATGCCATGATTTCACTTATATGTGGAATTTAAAAACAAGACAAATGAACAAACAAAACAGAAAATGATTCATAGATATAGAGAACAAACTGATGGTTGCCAGAGGGTATGGGTGGGGTACAGGAGAAAAAGATGTAGGGGAATATGAGGTGTAAGCCTCCATTTATAAAATGACTAAGTCATGGGATGTGATGCACGGGGCAGGTGACATAGTCATTAGTATCCTAATAACAATGGTGACAGATAGTTACTAGACTTTTCACAGTGATCGCTTCATGAGGCATATAAATGTTAAATATCTATGTTGTACTCCTGAATCTCATCTAATATAATATGTCAATTATAATTTAATTTTTTTAAGTGTTATCTATTTTTAAAAAAATAAATAAGTAAACATAAAATGCATGTTTTCAAAAATCAACTATGTTTTATATGGGGACAAGGAAGTTTGAATATCAAACCATGTTCAGATAAATTTTATGTCCTAAATAACAATTTTAAGTCTTTGGGCTTTAAATATTTGGTGATAATTATATTTCTTATACAGTAACTGAACTTCGTTGTCTAAATCAAAGTTTCTCAACATCAGCACTCTTGAGACTGGGCTGGACAGTTCTTTGTTGTGGGCTGTCCTGTGCATTATAGGATGTTTGTCAGCATCCCTAGCCTCCTATCCCCAGATGCCCGTATCACACCCCCCTCCCAGATACAACAACCAAAACCATGTCTAGACATCGCCAAGTGTCCCCAAGTAGGAGAACCCTACTTGGTTGAGAAACGCTGCTCTAAATGCTACGGGGGATGAAAGAAGAGAGGGGGGGGGAGGTCAAAAGCACATGGTATCACAAGAGAATGTCTTATCTAAACAGTAGGCAGCCACGAATATTGTAGATTGCTTTTTGGTTTTGTTTCTCAATTTCATTGTCTCCACAATGAATATCACAGAAGAAAACCAAGTAGAACGTTAAAAAATGCTGGGATGAGGAGGCTCCTAAGGAATATTCTAACCTAGAGGCTGAGGGCAGAATATCGCATAGGGCTTCAGCAGGACGTGCCAAGTTCAGCCAAAATTTAGCTAGTTTGGGGAATAGAGGTATTATCCTGCAAGCAGCATTCCTTGGACCATCTGAATTTTATTCAGAGGGGTGGCAAGGGGTAGTTAGAGACCAAAAGTCAAGAGCAAAAGTGGGTACAGAGGAACAGCTGTGGGGGATAAACCTCTCAGCCCTTCAATCTACTGTCCTTCAGTGTTTCCAACAAGCACTTAATACAATAATGCAATCTTCAGGCAGCTCTGGGTCCTCCTTTCAGTGACATTCATTTTTTTTCTCTGAGCTCTACAATCTCTGCATATTTGGTTCTCCCACCTGCAATTGATAGATCCACTAAATATAGAGCAGGAGCTTATTTTGAAGGAATTGTGCTTTTGATCTGTATGAATGGTAATGGGCTAGTAAGATTTACTGAACACCCAGATGTAATTAATTTTTATTAAGTCAGAATTCTATCATATCCATGACAAAGTGACCGAAGGACTGATGTCTTTAGGGTTCACAATTTTTTCATATCATTAGCCCATTTCATAAATGAATGAGGGAATGAATGAAAACATCAGGGTTTCCCACTCTGGCCCAGAGAATTTTGGCTCTTTATTTCCACAGAGTAAAGCTAGCCAAGTTGTAAGTATTGATCAATAATAGATACAAGACAATACCTCAGAATTTTTTAAACTTAGAATTTTATCAAGATAACAAAATCTGTTAAGAACAAGTGTATTCTTACTCTCTATTCAGGACTATATATTATTTACTATCCAAGTCACATACAGTAAGTGGAAGGGATTTTATTTCATTCTACTATACTTTTAGGCAATATGATCTAATGCTGAGAATAGGATCAAGACTCAGCCATTTACTAGTTTTATTTCTCTTAGTGTGTTTCTATGTTTTTACTAGTGATTCTAAATTCATACATAAGAATGTTTTGAGAATACAATAAAATAATGCAAGTAAAATGCTTAGTTCACTGCTTACCATATTGCCAACAGCTATTTGAATATTAACAAATGTTTAATGAGGGTTTAATCTGTTACTATGTCACTGTCCCTCCTGAAGATCTGAAAACAAACATTAATCAGTGCTGCCAACTCCTGATTATAATCAAAATGCAGTTTTCTGGCTTATAATCCTGTGATGACTCCTCTGCAAGCGCACAACACTTTTATTCCTTACTGTCTGGACTGCTTGGTTCCTACTGCCTCTTGAGGTTCTACGATATTCTTGGTCTGTAGAATCTTGAATGCTAGCTAAACAGTCACTTTATCAATGAAAACTTAATTTTGAATCTCTCGGAAGCCTTTGCATTATCCAACTTGCCTTATGAAACCCTTCTTGCCTTCCTGGATGACTAATCTGTGAAATGCTTGCACAATGCTGCACTTCTCACCCCCTTTAACCTCGTGTGCACCTCCTTCTGTGGCCAGCTGGGCACCTCCTGTGTAATATCAATACCTGCTCTGGCAGCAGGCAGGGATGTGTTGCTCAGGGGTTTCATCCCCGCTCCATATGGCTGCCCTGGAACCTCCAAGACCTGTAACGTCAGCCTAACTGTGGTGAAGAAATCTCATCTTCCCTGGGTTATTATTTTACTCCCATCTATATGAATACAGACGAGAAGAAGGAAAAGCCATTACATAATTCAGAACAGGTCACACAAATAGATTCATTTATAAAACACAGTACGATTCCTTATGATCATGAAGAATAGAACTGACCAGGCTCATGAGAACCAAAAAAATCGATTTGGCGGTGAAAGAGGGACTATAGAGCCCAATATGACGTGTTTCATGGTGAAGGAAAATGGAACGACTATATTGTCATAGATTCCAACTGAAAAGCAGTGAAATCATGGAAACTGTAGCATAAACACTACACCAACAAGCATCAAACTGATTTAAGAACGCCTCTTTGTATGTTCTATTGATTTTTCATTATTATGCCCGTATTCTTGAACCTACTTGGTTGTGATCCTCATTTCTACTCAATGTTTGTTTAGATCCCACTAGGATAGTGACACAGTGTGATGACTCAGAAAAGGCACAGGAGAGAGGAGATTAAGGCTCCCTGCTAATAAGAACAAGGGAAGAACACAGAAATGTGCCAATCTAAGGATTCTACTTGTAAATTGAACTGCCAGACGAGAGGAAATAAATGCTGCTTCATCATAAGTCTCTTTTTGATGGCAAAAAATGTCTAAAAATGCTCCAAAAATAAATATAAAGCAAAACAAACAAAACCCATCGACTCAGGGATGTGTACCATACTGTATCTTTAACAATATTATAAATGTTAATTATCTTCAGATTGTTATTTTATATAACTATAAATACAATATTTTCTGAAATTTTTGATTATTTTTGTAAGATTCTAAATATGACAGACTTCAGATATACATGCAATAGATTCATTTTAATAATGATTTTCAATTTATTATATTGTATATAAGTATGAATGGGAAGTTAATTGAAATACAGTATTATTTATATTTATACCTGAAGTAGTAAAATAATTATTACAAATCATTACTTAATGACATTCTTATAGTATGAGACTTTTGATAAGTAATGAAAATAAATGACATTCCAATATTATAGCTTCTGAAAAATATGTGTGCATATGTATTTCTAAACCATCTACCTAGTAATCTTTACATTTATTTTTGAATAAGCTTTTAATCTTCACTTATTTTTTTGAGCCTCCCTAAAATATCTCTAATACAAGAGTACAGTGTAAATAGCTGCTTTGTTAACATGGATTTTCCTATAATCAATATAGACATTTTTAAATCTTGCAACTATTCAGATATAAATAAAAAGCATAATTTTAATTATATTGACAAATCCAATTCCATGTGGTTCCTCATTTTTAAATGGGTATTGTGATTATTAATTAAATCTAGCTGCTCAGATGTATTACTCGGTTTTCATTTTCTCTCAAAATTAAGTTTTCATTAGTATTAACTTGATATTTAAGAAAAGTAAGAATTGTGTTTACTACAAAAGTGTTGAGCTAAAGTTGATGGGTAGTGTGCAGTTTTATTTCTTAATATGTTTGCAGTTATGATATTCTACAATCAAACTGGCATTCACCATCAAACCCTTTGGCATTGTGAAATTCTCAACCATCAAAGAAAGACTGAATTATCTTTAGCAAATTATAAAGTATTGTATACCATTATATTTTGAATATATTTATATTCCATTATAACTCCATTATAACTCTTTTTAGGGTTTTTATTTAAAATTGATTAGAGGAGGTTATTCAGTTAATTCAATTTTTGGGTAACCAATAATTTTTGATTAACAATTTTTTACTCAATGATAACATTATCAGTAAAGAAAAGTTCAAAAACTAGAATTTTAAAATGAATAATCCTCAGGGTAGTTTCAAGTTACTAAACTTGGGCACTTGTATTTTACAAATAAAAATCAATTTTCACCTTCATAACTTTTTTTAGACCCTGAGTAAAGGAGTTTAATGAAGCATATACCCCTTTAACAGAGATTTATAAATAAATGCAAAAAGATCTAACAGTTACTGTTATTTAAATATTAATTATTTAAATGTGATCATGTTAGAGACAACACAAAAATTTAAAAATAAAATTTTTTTTGCCATCAATATCTTCAATAAAAAAAAAATGTTGGCAAGTTGGAAAAATAGAAGCAATGATGTAACCTAAAATTCCACTATTTCAGAAATAGCCGCTTTAAGTTTTATAATATATTTCTTCTCAACTTTTTGTTCTGTGTATTTTCTGTAATATTATGAACATGTTGTATACACACACAAATGTGTCAAGTGAAATTTCACACAGTGATTTCCCAGTTTTCTTTTTACTAAAGTAATGCATGTTTATGAATAACATTGGAAAATACTAAACAAAAAAGGTGAAAACCATCAAGAATACGTTCACTTCTTAGAGGTAAACATTATTACTATGTTCATATATACAGTAGTCCCCCCTTATCAATGGGGCATCCATTCAAAAACCCTGGTGGATGCCTGAAACTAAGAACAGTGCTGAACCCTATATAATCCTATGTTTTTTTTCCTATACATACATACCTATGTTATATTGTAGTTTAATTTATAAATTAGGCACAGTAAGAGATTAATGATAAAGTAGAACAATTATAACCATATACTGTAATAAAGTTACATGAATGTGGTTTCTCTCAAAATATCGTATTGTACTGTACTCATCTTTTCCTTTAAATGCATCACTTGCTGGCTTTTCTTTGGAATATCGGAATAGCCAGCATCACTCCTCTTGCACTTTGGGGCTGTTATGAAGTAAAATAAGGGTCACTTGAACACAAGCACTGAGATACCAGGACAGTCGATCTGATAAACAAGAGGGCTACTGAGTGACTAACGGGCAGGGAGCGTCTACAGGGTGGAGAATCCAGACAAAGGGATGAGTCACATCCCAGGCCAACTGAGTGGGTCATGGGCGATTTCATCACTCTACTCATAATGATGCACAATTTAAAACTTATGAATTATTTGTTTCTGGAATTTCCCATTTAATATTTTTGGGACAAGGTTGACCACCAGTAACTGAAACTTTGGAAAACAGAACCACATTTAAGTGGGTCTACTGTTTTATTCACATATTTCTATCTCTGGATATTTCACAACTGAAAATACAGTTTACATTGATTTTTAACATTACTGCAACACGAAAAAAAAAGAATCCTAGGTAGAAGATTATAAATAACCGTTGTCATGGGTCATTCATTAAACATTTCTAATTTTGAAATATGTGAATGGTCAAAATATATTTTTGGATGTAGAAGTATCTTCTTATTCTCAAAGGCAAAGACTTTAGCTTATATTATTTATCGTTATTCTGACTTTGATGAGAATTTAACTACTAATTATCACATATAATCTTACATAGCATTGTAAGTAGGCTGATCTAAAAAAATTGTTAAAATATTAAAATAAGTGAAAAAGATGCACACTCATTTGTATTTTTTCCTGGCATGGAAATTGTCATGACATAATTTCATCAAAATTTAAATGTTTTAAAATGTAGATAGCTGCGCCTATTCAGCATTGGGTTATCTTTGAATCTTTATGCACTCATGGTCCTTAAAATCTAGAGTAGGCACAGTTGGAAAAAGTATCTACAGACTTGCAGAATTTCTATGTGAGCCTTTAATATAGAAAGGCAGATTGCTTGGTGTTTCTAAAGTCTGTACATTAAGTCAAACTGGCAAGATTTCCATATATTTTTATTTTACGCTTCACAGATTCCAGTAGCACTGTGAATCAATAACATAGTCATAAACTCATTTTTCAGTTTGATTTTGAGCATTTTATTTTTCCATAATTATTTTTTTTAATTCAAGATAGATTGTTTTCTTCAAAAATTATTCTTTATTCCAATATACATGAGAAATTTAGCATAGTCATATAAAATTAGATATGGTGAGATGATGTCATGTTTGCTTAAAAATATGTAACAAAATGTAGACTTTAATATTAAATTTTATATTTCATTTACAATCAAGTTTTTATAATAAGCATCTAACTAAATCATAGATCTTTTTCCAAAGAACAGGACCCAGATTGCATATTGTATGTGCCCTGATGAATTTATATGAATTTACTGTAAAGGCCCATCATTTTGTTCAAAATTGATTATGGAATATGATATGGAATTACTCTAGAATGTCAAAAAGTATACTTGGGAAATTGGCAATCATCTAGTTCAGACTTCATAGTTTGTGACATATTTTAAAGACTATTTGAACCCGAGTTACTTGAGTTTATGGTATATTAAGTTTTAATCTACTTAAAAGTAAAACAAGAAAGTGAAACATATACTTTAATTACAAAAGAGCTAAATTATATTTGTATTTTCTATCATTTTAAGGACAAAAGAATCTTTCACGGAGAAAATATTTACATTACCATAAGCTTACATATTTTGTTTTATAGCTATAAATTATATATCAACTATAAGAAAACTGCATTTTAAACATTAATTAAAAATTTGCAGACATAACACTGGATGGCAGAAAGGGCTTCAAGTTAATTTCGCTATTTTAATTCAACCTGACTGACTTAATTATACTGCCATGCTAGGCTGAAATAGGAATATTTTTTTTTCTTTTGATGAATTTAAAATATATGAAACTTCACTATTCTTTCCTGAAATAACAGAAAAACTCACAGTGGATTTTAAACATTATTGACATGGTATGTAAAAATGCAGAATGAAGATATAATTTGTTTTTTAAATGCCACTATATATTCATTTCATTTATATTTATAGGCAATTTTCTGCAGACTCTGAATTAAGGACTATTTGTTGCCCAGAGAAGGTCCATGCTAAGACATAACAAATGAAAAGTTGCAATATTTGCATTCAACATTGTTGTTCCCCTTGGACAAGATTTTGCTCATGTTCATTTCCACTCCATCTGTTGGCCAGGCTGAAAGGCTCTTATACAGAAAAATGTTTTATCTCAGGCTGGACCCTCTCATAGGATGACCAAGCATTTTAGGTTGCTCATTTGCATTTTCTTTTTACCTTTCCCCCTAACCAAGTTTCATTTTCTTGCCCACCAATGATACCTCGTCTTTAATAACTCATGTCTCAGCAATAAAGGATCCAAGAAGCCCTAGGCTGGCCTGTACTTACATGTCAATTACCATGTTTTGCCATGTATAAGACGCTCCCATGTATAAGACGCACCATAATTTTGGGGCCCGAAATTTGAAAAAAAATGTATTACATTAAGTTATTGAACTCAAGTTTTATTCATCATGAAATCCATACAACTCCTCATCACTGTCAAAACTCCCAACCATTAGCTTGTCCTCATCTGTGTCTGCCAACGAATCACTGTCTTTCATAGATTGCCTCTCATGGCCTTCTTCTACCGTGTCTTTTTCAGTAAGGTTTCTTCTTCCCATAGCTAGTCTCAGATTGTTTTCTCAGTTGGAGGAGGACCAAACTTCCGTTCAGCAGCACGATTTCTGCTCATTTTTGCAAACTGGATCACTCTTAACTTGAATTCAGCACTGTACGAAAATCTTTTCTGAGCCATTTCTGGGCGGAACATGGCAAAATGTAATCTACAGTAATATACCGGTAACAAGTGCGAAACACAGCGCAAAGACAACAAGCGCGAAAAGGCGGGAAATGCAAGTAAAAAAATCTACAGCCACTGTGTAAGACGCACCCAGTTTTCAGACCCTAAATTTTTCGGGAAAGGGTGCGTCTTATACATGGGGAAATACGGTAGGTGTTTCAGGAAAATTATTTTATCATGTTCATTATTACTGATAACTTTCCTGGTTCAGAGCAGAGGTCAATGGGAAAATCCTGAACTTTCATAGTGTTAGGCTTTACTCCAAACTACTCCAGAGGCAGTTGTCTAAGCTTTTCAACTTGAAGAGCTACTTGGGAATCAGATCAACTCTATCTTTTAATGAGCATTACATCTTCATGATACGTGACAAGGCCATTAACACTTGTAATCAGGACCTGAATGTGGTGAACTTTGGTCCCCTGAGTCATCATCCACAAGAATAACTAGAATCAGAGTCTTAAAAATGGAAGGAAAGGTAAAGATTCCTTCTCACACGGAAATACATAAAGACTCATAAGTTTTACCATAGTGAATGTCCCTAAGTCCTGTAGCTTGTTAATGGAAGACAGGAATAAAAACTATGCTTAGTTGACACTGATGCCAAGGAACTAAGGACAATGTTAGCAATTTTAAAAAATGATACTCATACATAGGATTTAATAACAGTTAATCACAGAGGTTGATCCCATCTTTCTTACATGAGTGTCACTAGTCGGATGACTTTAACCACATTCTCCTTCCCCAGCTTTGACACATCCATAAGTTATTTACTCATCAGATAAATGCAGCCACGAATCCAATGAGAAGCGCCATAAAAGCACCATTAATTCATACCACACATCCCTCTTCTCTTTCATACCCACTGTCATTGTACGCCCACAGCATTTAGGCTAATTCTAATTGATGGATTCCATCAGCAAATTAAAAACAATACTCTCTAGACTTCAGTGATGAAAAACATAGAGTAAAACAATATGTTCCTTGGAAATGCAGCACTTTGTTATCTTTATGGTGCAAAGTGAAAGACAAATTAAGGGAAGAATGCTGTGCAAGCCTTTTTTATTGCTTTTATGATAATAAGAAGATAGTCCTTATTTGTTTTGATTGGGTGGTGTGAATTCATTGTCCTGCTACAATTTATCGATTTGGTTAAAAATCACTGGATGCCTGATGGAAAACTCACAGGTGTTTCCTTCTGATAGTTCACATTTGCAATTTAAATTGCATTTATAAGCTTAAATGGCTCAGCCACAACTACAGGGTTCACTTCTCTAAAGAATAACCTACATTTCATGGAGTCATTTTTTTTATTAGCATTCTGTTGTAATTCATACAGTAATCTTTTTTGATAAGGAGGTAAGTGCCATGTATTGTAAAGAAAGTTAGAATGAGTAACTGGTTGCAAGTTAATATTTTTTGGAGGCAAGGGAGAAATTACATCAATATTTTCCATGTTCTTAAGTTTGAGATTAAAATCTAATCTCTCCTGTAATATGAAGGGTGGAACTAAAAGCATTCTTCATTTTCATGTAAACTCTTTGTGTTGTCTCTCTGTCTAAAATTTAGATTTGAAGTGTAAATTTAACAGAACTACTTAAGAAACCCACTTATAAAGATGATTCCTTGAAAAATGCAAAAATAATACCCAAGTGTTTTCACATACTCAGCATCACAAACCTAAAACAATAGAGGATTTTGTGAAGCAACCTCCACTCTTCCTGAACCTGGATGCCATAATGATTTTCACTGAAAGCATCCTGCATCTGTCCCTCTAATCCTTCTCCAACACAGGAGAAATTCCTAACTGAATGCTGAAAAGAGCTTCTCATGCTAGTTCCAAGCTCTGGCATTGGCTAGAAACACCATGGTAAGAATAAAAGATGTATTTGAAAACCATCCTATGTTGTTGCCCTGAGTTTAGTATACATGAGGTATCACTAATGCTGTTCTCATTGGATTTTGAAAGATACTAATGATGCATAAACAATGTTGAGAAAATAATCTTATTTTAAAAAAATAGTGCTGCAGGGCCGACCGATGGCTCAGTTGGTTAAGAGCTCGCTCAAGAGTTTGAGCTCTGAGCAACAGCAGTTTGAATCCTGGCCCGGACTGAGCAGCTGCTGAGCTGCCAACAGGTGGCAGGATGGCTCAGCTTAAAAAAAAAAAAATAGTGCTGCAGATTTTTTCTTTTGAGGTGCTTTAACCAAACATCTTCACCCACGGTAACTTAAAATAGTCCTAATCTTTTTACTCCTTTATTATTTTTTGACTACATAGTAGCCTCATTTCAATTGAGAAACAAAACTCTGCATTTCTTTCTGAAACTGCTGATTTTGTTGTTGTTGTTTTTGTTGTTTTTGTTTGTTTGTTTTTAATTGAGGGTGGCATCTATTATAGCAATCCTCAATTCTCCCTCTTGTTCATGACAGACACATACGTACATTTTAACTTGAGTAGCTGGATTCTGTAGCTATTGAGAGACTCTGTAAATATGAACAGGGTGGACAAGGGGAACTAAAGCTCTTTTCTAAGTCTTTGCTTATTTTCACCCGTATACAGAAGTTCAACTATCACTATATGTGTGATTACATTTGTTTATAGTTGGAAAATGGTAATATTTCTATATTATTCTTGACCTTTCTCCAACCTCTTCCTCAATTTTTACCCCAAATTCATTATGGAGCTTTAAGATCAGAAGCATTCCTCCTCCTCAAACCTCACTTCATGATGCCTGTTTCCAAAAGCATTTTATAGCAAAAATGAACCTGAACACTCATCTTCAAAGTCCCAGATTAACGTTGCTTTAGGAGGGAGTTTGAAGACACTTTTCAGGTTCATATTAGATGGAATGGCACAATATGAAAATTATATTTTCCTAGATTCTAGATCCCCCGGAAATCATCATTGACACTATTTGTCTTGAGCATCATTTAGATCACTTCCATCTAAAGTGAGATCATGTTTCCCTTATCCTTCTTGAGGGCTTGGTATATTTCAAAATCATGGATTTCCTAGCAGTGTTTTCACATAAAAACGAAACCCTGAGGAGAGGAAAATTTGTGGAAATGAAAGTATGGAGATCCATAGTTTTAATTTCTGAGTTTAAAAAGAATTATTTATAAATTATACTCATGGTATAAAGATCTGGTGGTTTATTTGTGGGGTTTTTTCCCTTCAAATAAGCTCTCATAAAGTGCTATGTCATGGCAGAACAGAATGACATAAAGCTTCAAGTTATTTTGAAGATAATTAAAACACAAATGCAAACATGAGACAAAACAAGAGCCCATGTTTTCCTTCCTGATGTAGCCCAGCACTGCAAATAATAGGGCAGTTCTTATCTTTTTACTTCTAGATGGATTTTTTTAATGGCCACAAATAGACTAGAATAATAAGTTACATAGGTGACAGGCTATATCCTAGAAATTGGGAAACTGAACTGGCACAGCTTTAACTATGAACTCTCATCACTCAGTGACTCCCACCTACTCACAGGAGTTAGAATAGCTTCAGTTTCAACAGCACTGGGTATGAAACTGGGACCTTCAAGCTTTATGTAATATGTATTGAACATCTTACTTTTAGGCAGTCTTTATTCCAACTTGGTTATTATATAGGAAAGTAATTTTTTTTAATCATGGGGAATCAAAAAGTAGTCAAAGGATATTTATTTACAACCCGAATCTGTAGCAAACAATTTACAAATGTGGGAAACACCAGTAGCCATTCAAGAAAGCGGAGGAAATGACAATGGGTTGCTAATTCAGATGCACAAATGAAATATATCTATATATATAATAGCCACAAGATCATAAGATCATAGAGGCTTTTAAAGCTTCCAAGTCATACTACGAGGAGCCACAGGAATTGAAAGAGCAGCTGGGGTGTATCAAAGGGTGAAACAGAGAGAGCTTGGAGGTTTGGAAGGGAGAAAAGTTGGTAGTTTCAGGTTGCATCTGAGATAAAGAGCTACAAATGCACAATTTAATTTTGGAAGCATACGGATATTTTACAAAGGTGTCTAGCACTAATTTTTTAAATATAGATTCAAACCAGTAATGGCCCTTCCTTACCACCTTCATTTTGAAATTGCATGGCCATTCATGACCACTGTGACACCAAACACCATTTTTTGGTTTTACTTCTTGGAATCATGCAGCAGGTCTGACAGACTTTCAGGCAGAAATCTGTTTCTCCCCAGCTCTCCTCCTAAGAAGAGCCAACAGAAACGTGGCTGCAGCCCTGTGCCCCACTGCCACCAGCTAACCTAGGTGAAGGATCAATAAGAGACATAAAAAAAGTATGGCACCAAGATTTGTCAATGCCCTTCCACAGAGACTCAGGGCAATGAATGAGACAAGAAGGACTAGAAATGAGCAAAGAAGGACTCCAAAGCACATGTTAATAATTCTTTTGAAACCAGTGATTAATATAGTTGGAGGACTTCAAACATTATTAAAAAACAAAGATGGAATATTTCAACTTGATGCCATGCATACTGGTATAATTTGGGGCTGGCTGATTGCTACTATATTTTAGCTTATTATTACTTATATGAACAGTGACTCAAAAGTAAATCAATTTTCTCTAGGTCCTTCATAAGTAAATGTGTTAGTTCTTACAGATTTGTTGAGAAGCTATTGTGTGTTCAATGCCTTTTTGCAAAGATTGAAACACTCCAGGACTCATTGATCAAGGCTCTTCTCTTTCTACAATCTCTTCTTCCCTGTCCTTATATTACATATTTGGCTCCTGCTCACCATGCCCCCTCCTATGCCCTTTACATTTGAGTGATCGGAACACTGGGCCACCAGATCTTGGTGGACTCCTTGCTGTTCAGTTCTTGACTCAACCATCACCTCATGAGCATGAGTCGCAGTGCCTGGAGCTGGTGCTCACAGAGTGAATGACAGATGAGCCCTGTCCTTGAGGAGTATGAGATCCATAGGGTTGACTTGTGAATTAGAGAAGCACCCAGATTATAAAATATATTTTAAAATTTTGTGTTTTGAGCAAAAACAAAAGATTACCTACACAATGAAATAAATATTACGCCCTACTAAGAAAAGTTCTTCAACATGCTTTATTTTATAGCTTCACATCACCAGTGAGTCAGAAAGAGAGAGAGAAAGAGAGAGGGAGAGAGAGAAAGAGTTAGTGATTTCATTTTCAGTAGAAATGTTGTGCAGCCTCAAGTTGTACTCCTATTGTCTCTCCAAAAATTTGAAGATACTTTGGAACATGCTCTGTTTCTCAAACCAGAGAAAGGTAAGCAGCAGAGACCCAGAGCGATAAAATAAACATTCCAGAGGGAGAAAAGAATGGTGGGTAGGCGAGTGGAGTAAAGGATATAAAATATGCATGTATATCTCATGGCAATAAGACCACACTTGTCTTATAAACCACTGACTCAATTCATAGCAGGTTCTTGTTCAAATGGAAATAAAAAGTTCAAATACATATATATAAAACATTTGGTGTATTTCATATTCCAAAATGAAGTGGCTTTACATTAGTTTCATATACAAATACAAAGCAAAAATAGATTTAAAAATCCACATATAAAATAAATTAGAATCAGAATTTTCCTTTATCCTATATAGGTAAGGAGGAAAGATATTTACTATAAATGCTAATGATAAGGTATTGGTATGCGTATAAGTGTAGATATGGGAGTGGATATGAGTACGGCAGAGTTGGGAATAAAAATAGATATAAAGAGTGGCAAATGATATTTTAATATTTCAATAGCTATGATGGTACAGTCATAGGTACAGAGAAAGAAAGAGAAAGAAAGAGAGAGAGAGAGAGAGAGAGAGAGAGAGAGAGAGAGAGAAAGAGAGAGAGAAAGTTGAGATAAATGGCTCTATCTGAACTAGAAAAGGGGCAGCCTAGACAGACAGAAAGCTTTTTGACAATAAAAGCTCATTGCCAGTCAAACACCATGGAAAAAACTGTGTCCCCATGCCCATACACACCATCAAATAAACAACCTAGTTTTTCATCCTCAGGAGGCTGATTTAGTGCTCCAGTACCCCCATTGGGACTGTATCAGGCAACAGCAAGTGTGAAGCTGGTAGTTTCACCATTGCCCAGTGGTAATGAGGACACGGCCACCATATTGTCACTGCAGCTTTCTTGGGGAGCTTGGGGAGCTGGAACTACCAGCCCTGCCCAACTGAAACAAGGAGTTCCTATGCTGACACTTCCAACAATTAGATGGGGAGTCTGGACTTGTACATCCATCTAGCAATATCAGGCAACACACATACTGCCCTTGCCTGAGCAGTGACAGAGAAAGCCAAGTAAGATAAATGCTAAATCAGAACCAAAGTCTCAGGAAATGATAAGAAAATGTCCAGGTTCCAACTGTAAATCATTCATCATGCCAAGAAGTAGGAAAATCTAGTTGAATAAAATTGAATAATAAAAAAATGGCAATCAATAGATGATAGTACCAAGAGGACAGAGATATTATGATGATTTGACAAAGATTTTAAAGCAGTCATCATAAATTGCTTCAAAGAAAAATTATGAACAAATGAAAACATGGAAAGCCTCAGCAAAGACATACAAAGTCTCAGACTAGAAAAAGAAATGATAAAAATAACTAAATAAAAGATGTGGATTTAAAAATAAATAAATAAATATATAAATAAATAAGTTTATTGGATGGGTTCATCAACAGAATAGAAGGGACAGGAAAGAGTTGATTAAGTAGAGAACAGAACAAGAGAAATTAATCTACAAAGCAGGGAGAAAACAGTTCACTTAAAAAATAATGAATAGAGCTTTAGGGACCTGTGGGGCTATCACAAAATAGCCTACATTTATGTTAGTGAATTTCATGGACAGGAGAAAGAGCACAAGGCTGAAAAAATTATCAAAATAGCTATGGCAGAAAACAGTTTGGCATAAATCTACATTCTAGGAACTGAACAAATCCCGAATAGAGTAAACCCAAACAAATCCATACCAAGACATCATAATCAAACTACTGAAAAATAAAGGCAAAGACCTTCTTTTGAAAACAGCCAGAAAAAAATTGGTCACATAATCTATATGGGACAAAAGAAATCAATTACAATGCCAGTGTACTTCTCATTGGAAAGCAGGGAGGCCGAAAGAAATAGCACAATACTTTCCATGTGTTGAAAACAAAAATGTCATAACAGAATCCTATTGCTAGTAAAAATATCCTGGTAAAATGACGACATCCGTAGAGTGTGAAAAGTTATGCACAGGTAATGTATTATCTAGAGCAACCACACAAAACATAAAAAGTGGCATATTCAAATCACTATAAATAAATCAAGATGACATCCTAAAAGAATGTTTAAATAACCTACAGAAAGGCAATCTAAAAAGAACAGATGAATAAAAACCAGAGAAAACAAACCTAAAACAAATAATAAAATAGCCTTAAGCAATGGCATATTGATAATTACATTGAGTGTAAATGCTCTTAATATGTCAATGAACAGACAGAGCATGGCAGCCTAGATTAACAAACATGACCCAACTATATGATGTCTTAAAAAAATTAAAAGAAAAAAGAAATGAATAAAAATAAATCTCACTTCAAATATAACAACATAAGCAGGCTGAAAGTGAAAGAATGGAGAAATAGATTTATCATGTAAACATCAGTCAAAATAAATCAGGAGTGGCATTGTGTCAACGGAAATGTTCCGTATCTCCACAGCATCATTGCCACTATTGTGGTTATGATGTAGTTGGCCAATATGCTACTATTGGGGGAAACAGTGAAAAGACCAGTTTCTCTGTAAGAAACCTCTGGGATTTCTCTATATTATTTCTTAATACTGCATTTGAATGTTCAATCGTTTCAAAGTATGAAATGTAATCAAAACATTTTTTTTTAAATTGTGATGGTTAATTTTATGTGTCTACTTAGGGTGCTCACACCTTTGACCACACGCACGGGGTGTGTCAGTGAGGGGTTTGTAGATGAGATAACATTTGAATCCTTAGACTGAGTAATGCAGATTGCAGTCCCTCATGTGTGCAATGCCTGCCCATCCAAAGAGCTGAAGACCTGAACAGAGCAAAAGAGCGGAGTCAGAGAGAACCCCACCTGCCTGAGGCTTGAGCTGGAGACACTGGTCTTCTCCAGCCTGAAGTGTGGGGCTGAAACATCAAATTTTCTAGGGCCACAAGCCTGCTGGTGTTCCGACTGGAAACGCCACTGGTTCTTGCTCTCAGGCCTCCAGACGTGAACTGAAAACACACCTTGTCTCGCCTACATCCCCAGTGTGCTGACCACAGGTCTTGGGGCCCCTCAGCCTCCATAACAGAGACAGTGAATTTCTAATTGTATATCTATATCTATATAACTATGTATCTACATAGTGTGCCAAAAAAATTTTTACACATTTCAAGATAACATCTTTTAAGATAACATCTCTTAAACTGTGCATACAGTAATGCCTTGGTTTGCGAGCATAATTTGTTCCAAAAACAAACTACTTGTATTGCAAGACATCGCTCATTTACCAAATTAAAATGTAATAGAAATGTTTGCTCATCTTGCGGAACACTCTCAGACCACGTTACTTGTAATCCAAGGTTTCACTGTACATTGTTTTGGCACCCCCGGTACATATAGACATATAGATGTACAGGTACTATATTGTTTTATAATGGTTCCACTTTTCTGGAGGACCATATATATAGTATTTACACCATGCTTCCCCATGTATAAGATGCACCCTTTTTCGAAAAATTTGGGGTCTAAAAACTGGGTGCATCTTATACAGTGGTTGTATGAGTGCAAAAACAAGCACCAAAAAAGTGGGAAATGCAAGTAAAAAAAAAATCTACAACCACTGTATAAGATGCACCCAGTTTTTAGACCCCAAATTTTTTGAAAAAGGGGCATATTATACATGGGGAAATACAGTATGTATCGGGGTGCCAAAAACATGTATGCAAGTGGACACTTTAGTCAACATGCTCAAGCAGTAGTCCGCCATAATCAGAAGTGTCTGGACACTGATGGTAACCACTTCGAGCACCTCTTGTATTTGCAGAAGTCAAACGTGACTTGTATTCATCTTTTGTTATTGGCATATATTGAGTATTACAATTTTAATAGTTTTTCCATTTTTTTTTTAAAGATTTTATTGGGGAATTGGGGGAGGGGAACAGACAAGTTGCTGTTTTATTCTTTAGTTGTGGAGGACGTCATTTCACTGGCCCATGTTGGTATTATCATTGCGCTCTTCCCGGGTGAGGCAGTCACTCATTGGCCTCTGGACGGCCACTCACTGCGGCTCATGGCAGCCCAGCTCCAGGTTGAGCTGTTGTTCACCATCTTAGCTGTAGAGGGCGCAGTGTCACTGGCCTTCATGTGGGATCTGAACCAGGGTCCTGATGCTCAGAGCTGGTGTCCCAAGCCAACTCCTAACCAACACGCCACTCAGCCAGCCCTTTTCCTTTTTAAAAATGTGTATACATTGTTTTGATACTCTGTGTGTATGTGTATATGTGTCTGTGTGTATGTGTGTGTGTGTGTATGTGGAAGGAGAGAGACAGAGAGGGAGAGAGAGTGAGTCTGGTTCACGTATATAATTCAGGTGTGAAAAGGAATTCTGTATATCAGTTTTCATTGACTTCTACATAGCAAAAAGAAAAATTAGAACATTCTCTATTTTATTAATATTGTACATACATGTATGTGTAAAGGCTAGAAACAGATGTCGGTGGTGTGGAAGTAGAAGCAGGTAACAAGAAGTGGATTTTAATTAATAAAACACATATCCATAGAAATTTAATGTACAAAAAGGCAGTTGTTCCTTCTTATATAAATGCCTGTGTTCATTACCTATTCAGATCAGCATGTGGTAATTTTTATTTGTCAGTGAAAATCAATCAACCTCCACTTAAAAAAAAAAAGGTAGAATATTTTGGGTCATCAGTATGATTCAAGTGGTATTCTATTTTAGAAAAGTCATTTCTTTTTAAAGATGTTTTAATATTCATGATTTGAACATTTAATTATGGTTGATATTAAATAAAAAGAATGACAGCACACTTTGACTTGCAAAGTTTGTAGTTCACTAAGAATTCATTAGGCCATACTCAGGAGTTTAGGAGTCGATCTTCAAGTTTTTTGGAATTCAGGAAAAACATATTTAACTATAGATAAATCTAATTGTGAAACTTCTAGATTTTTTGTTTTAAATAAGACAACACTATAGTCTACCTCTGTATTAAAATGAGTCCAATATATATTTAAGTACTGTTCTTATTTCTTAAAATAATTTTAAACCAAACCTTCACATATAATTTCTTCATAAATCATAAGGAACCAAATCAGATTTTCTTAAAAAACATTACTTAAAGTTAAAAAGAAGTTCAATGTCAGAAAGATTCTGATTCTAAATTATGCACCCCTACCTACTGTGGCTATTAAAACCCTGGTTACTGGTGTAACACACATACCAACCGCTGCTTTCTTTGAGTGTCTACCTCAAGCCAGGTAATTTATATGTGGTATCTTATTTTACCCTTATAACAATACAGAGATGAACATAGAACTCTTTCACTTACAGATACAGGATCAGGCTCCAACTGGTTGTAAGTCCTTGGACAGTTACCTATTTTTTAGTTTTTAGTGTTTAGTTTTAGTTTACTCACTAATTGGGAAAACTACACCTGCTTCACTGTGTTATGAATTTTAAGTAAGATAATATACATAATACATCAAGCTCAGTGCTATTAACGGTCACTCCATAATATGACAGTCCTTCCTTTTTAATTAAAATCATATTCAGGTTCACGTCACACACAGAGATAAGATCTCCAGGGAGAAATAGGAGCATCCGAGATGCAGCTGCTCCGAGTTGCGTGTTTACAGGTAGCAGTTACCTGACTGAATCAACCTCACCTGAACCAGTATTTTGCCTCTTTAAAAAAAATGAAGTTTTGAAAACCTAAGCTGTACATTCAGGACTTTGTTTCTCAGGCAGAGAAAGTCCGTTCCTCATGGTAAGAGGTGGTTGACAAGAAACAGCATTGTACCCTATACATTTAGCAAATTAAAAGTAAAGAGAAGGTCTTGAATTCATAGTAGTATAAAACAACATTTTTTACACGTCCTAAGATTGAAATCAAAAGACGTTTTATGCCTTTAACATCTGGAGCAGCACTAAATGACTCCCCTGGGCTCATTGCTGATGTTAAAGCTATTAAACATAAGGGCTGGATTTCAAGGGAGGTGTGGTGCTGAATTCATTCGTTTTCTCTCCAGAGGAACACCCATGAGGCTTCAAGATTTAGAATCAGTCAGTCCAACAGACCATGACAAGAATCTTCTTGATAAATACAAAAAACACATTAAGAAGCTGTTTGATGGGGATTTGTTGGGAATGGTTTTGAGCTTATCTTTGGTTATCTAAGACATGCAATTCCTAAACAAACAAACAAAAAATATCTTATTTATTTCAATATTTTGAAATATTTTCATTATAAAGACAGCTTAGGAACATGGTGAAAGATATTTTCAGATATCTGTATCTGAATTTTGGGTTACTAATAAAATACATAGCCATATGCACTAGTGTCTAATGACATGATAATATGCAATTTTTTATATCATCATTTTTTACACAAGATTGACTGATCAGTGTGTGACTTTTTGATCTTCATAAATAATTTAAGTGACTTTTCTATGTACGATATCATATAATAATACATACATAATCACACATGCTGAATTATAGGCAAGGTGATACTCATTTCACACTACGTTTTTAAATCATTATTAATGTATGGCTAGAACTCATCGTAATTTGAAATGTAAATTAATATCAAAGGGATTCTCTACCTAAAGATAATTAATGAGATTGTTTTATTGCTTATAATAATTTTGCATGTCTTTCAAAGTACAGTTATTTCAGCTTAAATAAAATGGGAAAAAAATAGTTTTAATCACATGTTAAGTAAAGAACTTAGTCTGTGATTCAAGTAAAGCAAGATACCAACAATCAGAAGTATTTGGTAACTCCCTATCTTGCATCTCTGGAGATTTCAGGCAATGGTGTCTTTCCACTAAATTTGTATGGGAGGTTCCCGCAATGAGATAACCTAAAGAATATTTTAAGTAATGTGAATTATTTGTCTTTGTCACTGCAAATCTGTTCTGGTGGAACATACAGACACATTGAATACACTGATCATGGCAAAATCGGCTGTGGAATGGCCACAAACAGTAATAAAAAAAGACCCTTGCACACAGAAAAAAAACCAAACCCAAACAACTACAAAAGGAAAGAAACATTAGCTTTTGACAAATTACTGGGAATTTCCTCTCAGATAGTCACTGCCTTTATAAAGCCACCAGGGTGTTACTGGCTCCATTATCTTTAACTCCCTGTAGCCGTGATTCATTCACATCCCGCGTTCCGCCCTCTAAGATCAGTGGCATGAATTAGAGAGGAGCCTTGAAGTATGATTAGGAAAGCTTTTGCCCACGGAACATCGTTACAAGTTCCTGAAGGCATTGAACTCATGTCCTTAGTCTCCTTAATATCAGGCTCCAAAGAACCCTGGTGACTGGCCAAATATCACCATTCTACAGAGTTAATTAAGCTGTTATTTCCTGTAAGACCTAACAAGGACTCTTTACAGCTTCATATGCCCTCAAAGCCCTTCGAATAGAATAACAAAGTTTAAGAATATTAAATGCACTAAAATTCCTCTCTAATTCTAACAATGATATGCTTTAACCTAGGCTTTGACCAGGAAAAGGCAGGCCACCATTAGATTTAAAAAAAAAAAAAGCCAAAATACTCCTTATGCTAGGTAGTCTTTCCTTAGCATGCCCTTAATAATTTTATAATATTCTTATATTTTCTTCTTTTGTTCTTTAGCAGCCACTTTTCATTGGTTAGGCTTGTAATAGTCTTTGTCTCCCATAGTCTCTCTTAATTTTCCTTTTTCACTTTCCAAATAAAGGTGTAGATATAAAAGATACAGTTTTTAAAAAGATACAATTTTTAAAGCAAAAATGAAAAGGTGATCATTTGCAGGCATTTCCTAAGTGACTGCAGTAACAGAAGTTTTTGCTTACTAAAAAGATCAGAAATTGTATTCCAAATTAACAAAATTTTAGAACAAAACAAACACAAATTTGTTTTTTTTTACCTAATACTACTGGGTATAATTAACATCAAGTCTCTCCCATATCATGCGGTATTTATAATGAACTGTGAAGTAAGCAAAACTGAGACATTTAACAAAGATAATCTCGTTCTCTATATCCAAACATCCATAATGAAAGCAAAACATCAACTATTACAGGCTCTGTGATCCTAATTTATATAACTGAGCGTGTTGCCTAAAATTCACATTTTTGAGGTATCTGAAAAATACATAGCATTGTTTTATCGATGTATGTGCCTATGTTTTAGTTGACCTAATAATGTACCTAAGCTTATCAATTTTGACTGTTGCACTATAATCCATTGCAGGCATATGTCACACTCATTTACCCTTTCAATAATAATAAACAATAGATGGCCCCCATATCTTTACAACAAACAATGTTGCAATGTATATTCTTTTCTTGTCATGAGCATATGCCAGGGATATTTCTGGTACTAAATTTACAAGGTATTAACAAATGGCTTTCTAGAATGGCTGCCCAAGTGAGACTTCCCCAATACACATATATACACATATGCACACATAGAGACACACACACACACACACACACACACAGTATATAAATTTGGATCTTACATAAGGTGGGTCTTTATTCAACATCATATTTTATTTGCATTTTGATCTTTAATTCAATTTTCTTATGGATTTAAACAAAAATACCTAACATGAGAGAGAAAAAACTACAAAGCTGAAGAGACAACATGTAAGAGAGGAAAGATTTTTTTAAATAAGACAAGAGTCACAATGCTTACATACTGAAAAAAATTTGTCACCTAATGTTAATAAAATAAATATTTATAAACTAAAATCAATATGTAAATATTTTCCCAAGATGATGTTTCCCCCCCCACACTCTTCAATTCTTGTATCATACCTCAAATGTCATGAAAAAGAATTTTAGGAAATTAATGTTGACAATTTAATGAAAATAATTTAGTTTCAGATAATGTCAATCTTCCAGTTAACTGTACTTAGAAGACAGGCTTTATTCATTGGTAAATACGTAAGTTGAAAGAGCATAGATGTTGAAATCATGACTGCTTGTTTTATTCTGAAATATGTTGACACCTGAAACGATAGAGAAACCTAGCAAGTATGCCCCACTCAGAAGTCACAGATCATCAATGTTCACATAGAAGAAAATTACATGCATGACCTCGTTCTGATTAATCTGGATAATGTAGGAAAATCGATCCTAAAAGTCAAACTTTAATATGTTTTTCTTTCAAAAGGTCAATTAATCTCTTCATTTTGAAACATCTCTCAAATAATACTTTACTCTCAATACCCATCTGAAAAAAGTCTAACTCAGACAGTGTGGTATGCCGCGTTATAATAATAGTAACAATGATAGCGCTGTATGCACATTAAATCATAATGAGAGGTGCATTTATTGACCACCTACTCATGCCTGGGACTACACAGAGATTACCTCATCGATCTTCAGAACACCATGAAATAGGGATTATTATTACCGACATCCGAAAGGGAACAGATGCTCAGAGACCCGGAGTAACTTGCTGCAGGTCCTACTGTTTGTCAGAGGCAGAGCCAAGACAGTACGATTCTATCAACTCTGCTTTTTCAATATACCGAGGGTGCCAAAGAAATGGATATAAGTGGACACATTGCTCAGCGTTGCTCAAGCAGTAGTTCGCCATAATTAGAAGTGTCTGGACTCTGATGGTAACCACTTTGAGCACCTCTTGTAATTGCAGAAGTCAAACGTGACTTGTTATCGTTGTATATTGAGTATTACAATTTTAATAGTTTTTTCCTTTCTTAAAGTGTGTATCCATTTTTTTTTGGCACCCTCTGTCTGTCCACTTCAGAAACAATCCTGTAATGGTTATTGTTTTGTGTCAACTTGGCTGGGTAATTGTGCCCATATATGTGATCAAACATTATTCTGGATGTTTCTGTGTGGGTAATTTTTGGATGAGACTAACATTTAAATGGGTGGAATCTGAGTAAAGCAGATTGCCCCCATAATGTGTATGGGTTTCATCCAGTCAGTTGAAGGACTGATGAGAACAAAATGTTGACCTCTACAAGAGGGAATTTTCCAGCCTTGGACTAGCATTGCAACATGAGCTCTTCCCTGGGTCCCCAGCCTGTTGGCCTGGTGTGCAGATTTTGGACTTCGCACCTTCATAATCATGTGAACTAAGTGCTTGAAATCTCTCTCTCTAGATATAGATATAGATATAGACATAAATGATATAGATATAGATAGATAGATAGAAAGATATAGATAGATATCTATACACACACACACACACACACACACACACACACA
>NW_017731351.1:1221459-1292062 GCF_001890085.2 Hipposideros armiger
TATCTATCTATCTATATATAGATAGATATCTATACACACACACACACACACACACACACACACACACACACACACACATACCCTATTAGTTCTGCTTCTCTGGAGAACCTGACTAATGCAAATAATAAAAGCTATAAATGTGTTTGTGAACGCCAAGTACCATCCCCTTATTTTATTAATGCTCTTTATCATCCTATCTTCTTCCTATTCTGTCTCCTCCTCTTCCTCCTTCAGCCTTTTTTATTTTTTTTTCTGTTTTTTAAGAACCACATGATTTTGTCATGGACAGCAACCTCATGGCTTTTTACTCCTAATCTCTATATGCTTATGTCATTACTACACGTGTTCCTTTAGTCCAGACAAGAACAAGATCCAGGCTAAGGTTTTATTTTCAAGTGTCGTGAGGTCAGACCAGGTTTGTCTTCACCACCTCAAAAAAATTCTAAATCTTCACTCATCCTCCAATTCTTTCCTTTTATAGCAGAAGAGATAGCATTTACACCCTATATTAGTAAACTATATCCCACCCCTATAAGAGTCAAGTATTGTTTCGGTCTCTTTGCAATCTTCAAATATTAATCTCTGGTTTTGACTTTTGTTTTCAACCTATATTTTAAATCTACATCCACGTCAGGGTCTTGGTTCTATGAATTTCTGATAGGCAGGTTCTATCTCAAATGGAAACCTCCTACCTGCCTTATCTAGTCCTTATCTAGTTTTCATTGTAGGATTCAAGTTGTGGGTAGGGAGTCTTCAATAAACAAAGTACAATAGGATTTTACATTAACACGGCCAGCTCATCCATCTGGAAACTCTCAGGTCTTCCCAACGCTTTATTCAAGGCTCCTTTTACCAGGCTAAAAGGGAGGCACTAGTAATTTCTGACCTTATTATTATTACTTATTAATGCATAGGTACTTTATTCCCTTGGGGTTATTCACTGTGACTAAAATTAAAGAAATATCTTGGATATTTTCTACTAATCTACTCTCCTAAATAAAATATAAATGTTAGTAATACTGCAGAGAGTCCTTCTGTATTTACATTTGTTCACATTTTCTTCTGATGGATGAACTTTTCAAAATAATATCATCATCTGTAAATTTCAAATTGCCTTAAGATAAAACGCTAAATAAAAAAGAATGCTGGCCAGTGTGAGCGGCCAGCAGCTGCTGTGAGCGGCCGTCCAGAAGCCGGCGACTGATCTGCCTCGCCTGGGAAGAGCGCAATGATGGTGCCAACTTGGGCCAGTGAAGCAACGTCCTCCACAACTAGACTGAAGAACAAAACGACAGCAACTTGTCTGTTCCCCTTCCCCCGATTACCCAATAAAAAAATCTTTAAAAAAAAGAAAAAACAGAATGCTGATACTTTTTCAGTAAACTATGTTGATTAAATAAAACCATAACAAAACTCGTTTTCAGGTTTATTTTTTATAAATGATTTCAGCCTCAGGGCTAATCAGAATATCTGTCTTGGATGGCAGATATTCCTACTTCAAACCATTATGATGAAGCAGCCATAGGAAGGACTGATGAAAGAGGAGCCATTAGTCTTTAAGTCTTCTTAAGGAAAAGCTATTTCTCTTGATTTTTGGGTCTTGAACAACTGACATAATCTCTAAATATATTTAAAGACATAACTCAAAGCTTTCTCATTCCTCATGCCTACTTCATAAGCCTTTCCATATTCTACTTTGTTCTAGATACTACTCTAAGTTGAGAAATTAATCAAGACCCAATCTAAAATCAACTCAAAACCTTAATATATGTGCTAATCACATTTCTTTGGGCCATCAGAGATAATAAGGTAACTGAGCTCATAATAGAACTTACTTATATCCAAGAGAATCACTATACCAAATTCTTCATTTTCAAAACAATGAAATAAGAGACACAAAAGACGAATTTGGCTCAAGTTTTACTTTTAAATTTGGCAAAGTCAACAGTAGAGACCATTTTCTTTTGTTTATAGGTCTGTATATTGTATTTTCACCTAAATCACTACCCTTCTGCAACATGAAACATCTTATTGGGAAGACATATGACTTTGTAACTTACTCTTTACTCAGATAACTGGGAGCTGATTACCTGTTATTTTTTTTCTCTTGAAATAGAAAACTGTTCCCCAATTTTATAACTCTGTGGTAGTTAATAATTAAAATGTCTTAAAAGCAAAATTGAATATTTGCCAATTCAAGTTCTGATTATGTTAACTTAAATTATGAATGCATTTTTTTAGTGTTATTGTTATCATATACTTTTAGGACCTTATAATAGTTATAGTGTAAGAATTTGCAGAAAAGATAAGTGCACTTCAAATGGTAATGCATTTCACATTTTTAATGTAACCCTTTCACCCAATGTTTATCTTTTGTTCATTCATAATCCTTTAAAAATGATGTCAATGATGTGTTAGTAACAATCTACTTTATTTTAATTGCTTACAAATTTATATGGTATAAAATTAATTTTTCCATATTTCAAAAGCATTTAGTTCATAACTCCTCTTAAGTTTGCAACATAAGGACACTTTACACAAGTAATTAGGAGACTGATAAGTACGTACATTTATGAGTATTTACATTCTAAGAATATTAAATGGAAGGAATTGTACATGTAACTTATATGTGACCTTTGGAAATATTCACTGTGCAGCAAAGTGATCAAGGAGAAGGGCTGTCCTTCAACCTGACGCAATTCCCAAGGATGTGTAATACTTTTAACATATGAATAATTTATTTAAATGAAAATTGGTATTCTCTCTAAGTTGGAGTGCGCTAGTTACAATTATATATAGCCTTGGCCTCTGAAGCTGCCAGTTAAGAAAAATTCAGTCTTTCCCTGATAAACCTGATACTTTATTTCTCAGAATCTAATAAGTTGGAGAATTGGGAAGTTACCCAGTAAGCTCAGTGAGAAAGGATAGATATAGGAGAGAAAGATGAGTTACAGAAAAGGGAAGTCAGAGTTTTAAAAATGGGAATAAGAGAAGAAAGAAAGGTCAAGTTCACACTGGTCTGATGGCAGCATGTGAGATAGTCACAGTGACCATTCTACTGACATTTACAGAACATTTACTAGTCTTGGTTCTAAGTACTTTCCATGCGGAAATCATTTAATTTTCAGGACAATCATAAAATATGGGTACATTTATTTTTATTTTCACATAAAAAGTTGGATGCACAAAGCAGCTAGATAAAGAGCACAAGTACTTAAGCCACCTATTTCATATTGCTTGGATAAAGAAGAAAAGAGGTTATTGAGCTATTATAATAGTTTCCCTAAATGAAAGATTCCCTAAAGAAATCACAAGCTCTCAAACTCAGCTCGCAAATTTACACATATGCATACACAAACCTTGACTCCCATGTACACATCAAATACATGTCCCCTGGGTATCATTAATAATGAGTAACTTTACTCATGTGTCTCACTGAACCTATAAGAAAACAGTCTTCCTTTAAATGTACCACTGAGCCTTAGCAGCCTGCTTCTTTACCAGTCTACCAACCAAAATACTACTTTAAAGACATCCAACCATCAAAATATTTCTTGAATTTAAAATCACACTTTAGTTTTATTTGTTAGAGAAACAGACAATATAAGAAGTTCAACAATAAAAAGTGTCTTGTGACAGGTTCTGAATTATCTCTGTTTTGCCAGAATTGCTAAATTAATGTCCCAGTTATGAAAATGACTTAAAGAATACCTGGTGCTCTTATTTCAATATATTCTCATTTATTTAATTGAAAATTTCATTTTTGATACTATGGACATATTTCAGAGGTACTTTTTTTTTATCTGTTCTCTGTGTTACAATCTATCATTCCATAGATATAATTATGTAAATAAAATACAGTTTATGAATGACAGATCGATCCCCCTATTCTGCTCTGAAAAAAAGAAAATCTTTGACCATGCTAATAACAAAAGGGCAATCCATCAATGGACCAGAGATATCAATGGATTTCTGGGAAACTGAAAGTAAGTAGGATTATACTGACAGATAATGAAAACAGATAAAGGAACATCTGGAAAAAATTGCCAAGAAGGCCAGTGCCAATCACCTAGGATTGAATCCCAGGGAGACACAACCTAGAAGGATATAGACAGAATCAAAATAAACAGTGACACCAAATCAAAACATGTGAACATCAATAAAACAGCTGAAGAATACTAAAAGTTTAGCAATAGCCTAAAACACATTTAAGTAAGAACTGGGAGAAAAAAGGAAGGGGGAAAATAAGGGGAAAAAAATGAAATATTTTCCTGGGCCAAATGATGGCCACAATCTTCAGAATGAAAGGCTTTCTACAGACTAGTGTCCTCAATAAAGAAAAACACCAGCACCTTGATCCACCCTACTGAATGTTTAGAAGTCAATTGTTTGAAAGAGAGAGAACAGGCTACCTATTAATAACAAGAAATAATATTGGTATCACACTTTGGAATGGTAAGTTACAAAAAGACAATAAAACTATGCCTCGGAGTTCTGAGAAAGGAAGATTCTGAATTAGGAATACTATAGTTACCCAAAATAGCAATCTAATATGAGTTCAAAATAAATAATAAGAGATAGAAGCTATTCTACAAGTGATTTTCTATACATTTGAAAAGTAAGTACAAAAATAAAGATTGATTTTCTTAGAATGTTCTCAATCATATGAAAACAGGATACAATGTAACAAAGATTAGAGGTTCTATAGTGGAAACAGGTTAGAAATACAATTGAAGAATCTTCAATTGGTAAGTTGAGGTACAATGTTTTTTTAAAAATCAGAAATGATTCGAAAAGAAAGTCAGAGCATTTTATGAGAAACATATGAAAAATAAATTATAATTAATTTCACCAAGTACAGAATTACAAAATTAAACATATTAATGATAAGAGGCTCTATGCTATTGTCTTTTCTTTATTTCTTGCCCATTACAAGAAAATTAAAAAACAGTTTTAGTGCAGTTTTGGTCTACTTATGAAATAATCTGAAGAATGACTTTATTCAAATCAATTTATGTAATAAATAAAGAGACTTCACTTACCCCAAATACTTCTAACATATTTTCAATTAGCACATGTTTGGTGACGCATCATTACATCCTTTGCTTAGGAGTTCAATTGTAAAAAATATTGATACAGTCATAGTTTAAGTGCTGTTTATAAAAATACACCATTTAAATCAGTATTAGCATAACACTGAAAAGAAGTATAGAAACAAAATATAATAAAACTTGGTTAAATGAAAACAACGGTATAATTGACAGAGGTGTGTGGTTAATGGATTAAGAATGAGAGATTTGCCCATGTATGGTAGGTAAGAAAGAATGTGCATAGATATTTTGGGAAGTGTTAGGCGATATTTACTAAAGTTGAAATATGCATATCTTATGATCCAGAAATTTATTCTGAGCATATAAACAACAAACACGTGGACATGCATTGAACCTAAAGCATTTACAACAATAGTCAGAGCAGGCTTCCTCATAATAACCCCAAGCAGGAAGCAATCTAAATGTCCACTAGCAGCAAAACTGATAAATTAAGTGTAGCATATTCACACAAAAAGATAATACAAAAATGAAATGAACAAAAAATTTCAACTATAAGCAACAGCAGGTATCATTCTCACACACATAATGTTGAGCAAAAGAAGACAGAAACATGTCATTCCATATACATAAAGTTTAAATACAAATTAATTCTGTATTGTTAAAAGTCAGATATTGATTCACCTTCAAAGGGGTAGTGATTAGAACTGAGAGAACAAAAGGGGTTAAAAGAGATGCTGGAAACCGTCTGTTTTTGGATCTGGGCCCTACCTCCACAGATATTTTCTGTGTTAAAAATCACTGAAGGGCACATATATGACTTGTATACTTTTCTGTATTTATGTTATGTTTCAATTAAATAAAAAACTAATAAACAACTTCAACAAAAAACGAGATCCCTAGTTTTACTGGTTCTTGCCACGTTCATTGCTACCATTCTATTCTCAGCCATTATTATCTATTCTCTGAAAAACTGCAATAGTTCACATACACACACACACACACACACACACACACACACACACACACACACACACTCGCACCAGTCCCCATTTATTCTCAAAAAAGCTGCCAGAATAAACCTTTATATAGAAGTTGCATTCCTACTTAGAATCCTCCATTGCCTTTCCATCTCAAACGAATTTAAATCCAATGTCCTCGCCATGGTTTACAACACCCTGAATAGCCCGGCTTCTGCCTGACTCTCACCTCATCACTACAATTCTCCCCACTCTGGCTTCCTTGCTTCTCCCAGATACGGCAAATGTGCTTCCAGCTTAGCGCTCTGCCCTGTTTAGAAGGCTCATCCACACACACTTACAAGATGTCCCTCCTCTCTTCGTTCTTTACCTGAATCTCCCCTGCAAGTGGAAGTGAGGTTTTCACTCACCTTCCTACTGACCATCACGGTGCCATCATTTTCTATGCCTGTATACTGCTTTGTTTTTACAGAACTCATTACTGCCTCATATATACTGGGGTGCCAAAAAAATGTATATGAGTGGACATTTTGGTCAGCGTTGCTCAAGCAGTGGTTCACCGTAATCCGAAGTGTCTGAACGCTGATGGTAACCACTTTGAGCTCCTCTTGCAATTGTAGAAGTCAAACGTGAGTTGTGTTCATCCTTTGTTACTGGTATATATTGAGTATTACAATTTTAAAAGTTTTTCTTTCTTAAAATGTGTATACATTTTTTTGGCACCCTCTATTACTTCATTAATTTTTTTTTATCTAGTTGATGTTTCCATTACAGCACAGTATCTGTTTTGTTCACATTCAATCCCCCAGAATTTAGAATCATACCATGCACACCTGTTGAATAAATGAATAAATTGTATCACAATTGGGAGGAAAGGAACACGAAGAGAGAAAATACAGGAAAATTTGTTTAATGAATTTAATTCCTCATCTTTTATGGCAGGGAGTAAAATTATTTAAAATCCATAAATTAAAAAAAGGAAAAAAAAGATTTCATTCATGACCAAGAAACTAAAAAGCAGAAAAAGTAAAAACTGGGTGTCTGCAGAGACAAGAATTTAAGAGAAGTGGCTGGTAGTAGCAAAGAGATGTTTTCATGTGCTAGCCCCGGGGTCGGCAAACGGCGGCTCGCAAGCCACATGTGGCACTTTGGGTACATACATGTGGCTCTGAAGTAAAATTGAAAATGAAAATAAAACTATCATAGTTTGATTTATAAAATTTTTAAAGTATACTATTCACATAATAGTGATTATGTAAAAATATACTTATGGCTCTCGAATAATTTTTAAATTGTTGTGAGGGACAGGATTGGCTCTTCCATCTCAAAAGTTTGCCAACCCCTGTTCTAGCCTGTTGTAGAGTTTGAGTTTTTACATCATATGCAATTTAAATTTATAAAATTGTATAATAAATGAAAATGATTAGAACACAATACTTTGTGTTCTAAATAACCCTACTCTATTTCAGGACACCTATCTAACCCTGCACTGAGATGATACCTGACGGCTAGTACCTCCAGAACTGCTCAATACTACATGGCATGTTTGGTTTATATGCTACTGGAATATTCCTTAAATGGGAGAGAGGCTATAAACATACTAAAACTTTGATTTGGTCACTTCAGGGTTTTAGTAACTAATTTTAAATTGCATAACATATTTAGAATCTGAGTTTTCAAATAATAAAGTGAAAAAAAGGCAAACCAACCCCTTCATGCTTCCATATACAACACATGCAGAACTCTCTTTAATGTTACTACAATGTAATATTTTACTTTAATAGTTATGTTGAAAAATAACAATCCTGAAAGAGGCTAGACTGAGAATTTTGATAAAATAGTCCTTTTTTGACACAAATAAGTAGCTTAATAAAGGGGACATTTATTAGATCTTAAAAGGAAAATGAATTGAGGTATAAAAGGATTTTAGTTAAGAATAATTGATATGTTTAAAGGTTAACTAATCTAATTTTATAGTTTAGAGAAACTACAAGACAGAAAAATAGTATGAACATGATAAAATAACTTTACTGAGACCACACATTGAAATTGCCTATTATTTCAAAATAGTTTCTACAGTTTATCTTCTTTAAAATGATTGAAAAGTATTAAACATTTTGTGCAAAATATCTGTCCTACAGTTTTAATTTTATAAATATTATTTGAGACATACCAATCTTGCCAATTTATGTAAAAGAGTATAACTTTAAGATGGTTGTGTAAAAATACAGTGATATATATATATATATATATATATATATATATATATATATATATAGAGAGAGAGAGAGAGAGAGAGAGAGAGAGAGAGAGAGAGAGAAGACTATAAAATCTTCTATGTCATAATAATAAAAAATATGTGAATTGTAGTTGTGGATGATGTCAAAATATGAGGGTTAGCTGAAGCACATCACACCTAAGATGAACCAAATGAAGGAGATTATTTTTTTATTGTGTTGCTAAGAAATTTCACTTACATGACTTCTGAACATATGTGAATCTTGCCTTTTGAAGACATTAATAATTGAGTAGGCCTTCTAAAATATGTCTTACCTAGTAGCTTTAATATTACTCTAAGAAATATCTAAGCAACTTAGACGTCACAGCCCCCAAAGACTCCCTCATAACACTCTCTGATAATTACCCTCTTCATCTTCCCTAAATATACCAATATTTTAAACTTAAAATTAGAGTCAAATTTTCTGTGTGTGAATTTTGGATACAGTATGACAATATGAGTTCTTTGGAGAAGTCTGGCTTCTCTTCTCAACATTTCATTTGTTTGATTCATCCACACCTTTGCATGTAGAGGTTATTCCTGTTTAATTGCTGCATAGTTTTTCATTGTGTGACTACAACAGAATCTATTTATCCAGTCTACAGTTCATGGATATTTAAATTGTTTCCTCTTGGGGTTGTTATGAAATGCTGTTATAAACATATTCATACATTTCTCAGTTTAAATATACACACATTTTTTGAAACCTAGAAATGGAATTATTCAATAATAGGGTTGACCTATAGTCAACTTCAGTAGATAAGGTCAACCAGTGTCAATGGTTTTACTTTCACTAATACTGTAGAGAGTTACGGTTATTCCACATACTGATCAGTACTTGGCTATAATACATCTTTTCTTTTTTTCTAATTTACGTATTCTTCTTATACAGTGATATTTAATTATGGAGCTAATGTAGTTAAGTACCTATTCATATGTTCATTGATCGCTGCACATCATCCTTTGTGAAGCATCTCTTAAATATCCCCATTTTCTAGAGGGTTGTCTGTATTTTTCTATTTATTTAAATATGTTTATGGATCTAAAACTTTTGTTGTTCTTAAGTGTTACTAATATCTTCTTTCTGTGGTTTGCATTTTCAGTGTCTTCACAGTGTCCTGTTGAATGGAAGGGCGTTCTTAATTTTAATAATGTCCACTTTTTCATATTTATCACAGTGGTTATGTCCTGTTTAGAAAATTTTATCCTACCCCAAGGCCCCGAAGATAATATTTTCAAGAAGTTTTACTGCTTGCCCATCACATTTAAAAATCTATTTGGACTTGCTTTTGTATATGAAATGATCTAAGGATACAAGTTTATTATTTTCTCATGTGGGTATTAATTGACCATTTAATACATTGTCATTCCCCTACTACTCTTAAATAACATGCTTCTATTTGAGTGGATCTGTTTGGGAACATCTGCCCTCTATACTTGCACAACTGCCACATGGTTTTAATTACTGTAGTTTTATTGTAAGTCTTATTTAGGTTTCTTTAGTTTTCCATAGTTAAAGTTCAGATCAGCTGATATTGTTTTATGCAATTTTAGTTAAATGTATTCCTTGTTATGGAATGAATGCTGGGTCCCCTCAAAATTTGTATGTTGAAGCCATAACTCCCAATGTGATGATATTTGGAAGTGGGGCCTTTGCGAGGTAACTAGGTTTAGGTTAGATTGTGGAGATGGAATCCCCTGATGTTGAAAAGAAGTGTGAAAAGGGATACCCTTGCCCTGTAGCTGATCTTAGTGGGAAAACTTTGAGTTTTCCATCATGAAGTATGATGTTAGCTGTAGGTGTTTTGTAGATATTCTTTATCAAGTTAAAGTTCCTTTCTATTCTTAGTTTACTGAGAGTTTTTATCATAAATGGGTGTTGGATTTTGTCAAATATGGTTTCTGTTTCTACTGGTATAATCTTGTGATTTTTCTTCTTTAGCCTGTTGATGTGATGGTTTATGTTAATTGATTTTTGAATGCTGAGCAAGGCTCCATACGGAGAATTAATCCCAACTGGTCATGATGTATAATTATTTTTATACTTTTTTGACTTGATTTATTAATATTCTGGAGAATTTTTGCATCTATGTTCATAAGAGATATTGTCTATAGTTTTCTTATAATGTCTTTGTCTGGTTTTGGTATTAAGGAAATGCTGGCCTCATAGAATGTGTTAGGAAGGATTTCCCCTGCTTCAAACTTCTGAAGACTGTATTGAATTGATAGAATTTATTTCTTAAATGTTTGGTGGAATTCACCTGTGAACCTATTTGGGGTCTGTTGCTTTATGTTTTGGAAGAATATTAATGGTTGACTCAATTCCTTTATTAGATACAGTCGTGTTCAGATTATTTATTTCTCCTTGTGTGACATTTATCAAATTGTGCTATGAAAGGAATTGGTCCATTTCATCCATTTTATCAAATTTGTAGTCAGTGTTGTTTATAGCATCGTTTCTCCTTTTAATGTTTATAGGATCTGTAATGATGTTCCCTATTTCATTTCTGATACTAGTAATTTGTATTCTCTTGCTTTTTTTTTTTTTAGTTACCCTGTATAGAGGCTTATTAATTGTATTAATCATTTCAAAGAATCAGTTTTTGATTTTGTTTTTCTCTATTGATTTTTCTGGCTTCAATTTCATTGGTTTCTGGTCTAATTCTTTTTATGTGTAAAATAATTTAGAAGGAATTTGAGAGATTTGGTGACTTTATCTTTCTCTAGAAGGAATTTCTTTTGCATTTGCCAAATATTCAGACACAATAGCAATTCAAGTTTAGTTTTAACCAAATATAAATATTTGAACCTAAACTTGGCCTCTTACTCTAATGCATATGGATAGCACCTATTGAGCTTTAAACTAGCTCCCCTTCCTAAGAAGGCTTTGAATTCCAATTTCTATTTTCCTGCTTCGAAGGCTGATAAAACATTTGCTCAGGCTTCCATGGTCTTATTTCTCAGGCCTCCAGACTCTTGTTTATTTCCTCTAGGTAATTTTAGAAAAAATAATTGCTGAATTAAGTATTGAGTTCTTATTCTGGATCCTCTTTTCTTTTTGGATTTCAGCAGAATGTTTTACTTGTCTATTAGTTTTCACATGATGCAAGCCTACTTGTAAACAAATATATCGTCCAACTATTCTAGTTGTTCTCAGTGGAAGGCATCCTGTCAGCATTATTCAACTTTCCATTAGCAGAAGCACAAAGACTGGGTTTTTCTTTTTTCTAAAACACTTACCTTCTTCTGAGATTATTTACAATTTGTCCATTCATTGTGTTTATTGTTTAATGTCTATATTTCCTGTTTCAATGAAAGGTATTCGCATACCAGGGTCTTTAACTCTTTTGTTTATTGATGTATCTCTGGTACCTAAAACAATGTCTAACATATAGTAGTAGCTGTTTACTACTTATTAGCCTAATAAATAAAACCCAGTAAGTAAAAAAAAAAAAAAGAGGAAATGTTGATTTAAACAGCAATTTCTGTTTTTGCTTGCTTGTTTGTTTAGTGCACTTGATGTACATATTTCTTTAAAAAAAGACTACACATTAGAATAGAAACAATAAAATGTCACTCAACTATTACCTGACACATGGTAGACAATCAATAAATGCTGTTGAATGAAGGAAAAACAGGTTTACGAAGAGCAGAGAAACATCCTTACTTAGGGAGTACATGACTCTACTTATCAAGATATTGAGTTTTCTGCCTTTCCTCCCCTGGGATTGTCAGGCAGAGATCACAAAGAACTAATAGGCTCTACATTGGACACATTGCAGACACTTGATAAATACTTATTGATAATGGCACTTGACCAATGTGTAAAAACATTTCTACACCGATAAATGCCTTGCAAAATGGAACTCTCATTTATTAAATAGATATGTTCTTAAATAGATGAAGACAAATAAACGCATCTATTTTATAGAATTGACTATGCCAATATAATTACTTTCATTATTCATAAAACACTGTGAATTGAGTCTATGAATTAGTCTTCATTTATTCACTTAATAACTGTTTAATGATTTCAAATACTTGTCAAGCATCTGTCTAAGTTTTGCATATAGAACAGGAAAAAATGAGACAAAAGACTGTGGCCTCCAAGTGCTTTCAGTATAACAAAGTCTTAAGAAATATCAGGCATTAGAAAAAAAATGCATATTTAGATCTAAAGAAAGCTTCAAAATGAAATTAAACAGCAATTTTCATTTACTGAATGAGTATATATCACAGTCTCCCTATACGTCTTTTACTGTTATTACATGTAAAATTTTTCAAACTACACCACTCCAAGATTTCTTCTCTGGGTGCGACTATAATGGAAAAGCTGTCAACATAAAAAGAAAAGCCAACCTTTAAAACACGTTCTCCTCCATTATTTTTTATGGAAACTGAGAAAGTAAGGAAACGGTTAAATGTAAATTTAGAAGAAAAAAAAAAACGAGCACATGAAACCGAAATACATTGCAATGCTCAATAAATAATACAAAACAGGGCCGGCCGAGTGGTGCGATGGTTAAGAGCTGGCTTGGGACGCCAGAAGGCCCCGGTTCGGGTCCCACATATGAGGGTCAGCAACACTGCCCTCCACAGCTAAGATGCTGAACAACAGCTCAACCTGGAGCTGGGCTGCCGTGAGTTGCCGGCAACAGCGTAGGCTGCAGCCCCTGTGGCAGTAGGGTTGCCATGGGCTACCATGTGTAGCCAGCAGCCAGCGTGAGCGGCGAGCAGCCACAGTGAGCAACCGTCCAGAAGCCAGTGACTGATCTGCCTCACCCGGGAAGAGCGCAATGATGGTGCCAACTTTGGTCAGTGAAGCAACGTCCTCCACAACTAGACTGAAGACCAAAACGATAGCAACTTGTCTGTTCCCCTTCCCCAATTCCCCAGCGCTGTTCCCGTCCCCCCAATTCCCCAATAAAAATCTTTTTAAAAAAATTAATTAAAAAAAATAATAATAATACAAAACATATCCAAGGAGCCACTTTTGCCAATAGCTCTGTTATCTAGAAAATGAGATGATTTGACAAATAGGGTCCCTGTAACATACTAGCTGGGATCAGTAGTAGTTCCCTTTCAGAGGAGGAGTTACTGAGTGTTGAACTGTGGCTTCTTTGTGCCTCTGTGAATGGGCTGCTTGCTGTCAGCCTCCCCCTATGTAGCTACTCTCCCACCCATTTCACCTTGGAGTTGTTCATGCTTCTAAAATTAGTTCATTTCCAATCAAAGGAATAAAAATATAACATTGTTTCATAAGCAAATAATCCATAAGTAAATAACTATAGCAAAAATATAAATGACTCACTAATGCTGATATAATAACTGGTGACAGTTAATGTTTTCTAGCCATTTGATAATCATCCAATAAGCAGTGTTCTTATTTCACATTGTAATAAGTGGTCCAGGTAAACAATTAGCAGGAAAGATATAAGCTATGATTTCAATTCTAAAAACATCATTCATTTATTGTCGCTACCTGGCTCTGCTTTCGAAAAACATAAAATAATTTATTCAGTATAGAAACTTTGGGTGATCTTAAGGATATTCTAATAATTTTCCCTTGTGCAAAAGACTTCAACACTTCTTTTACTATATTTTCCCACATAGGCAATTGCTTTTAGAAATACAGAAAAAAATTAATCAGGTTTATATCTGATAATATTCCGGTTTCCACAAATGTAACAATATTAAACAAAGGAAAACTTTTCAACAAGAATTCTTAAATTACAAAGCCGATACAGTCTGTAGTTTGTCCCTCTGTCAAATTCTAAGAATATATGGCCAAAGTTTGAGTAAATCCACATTATAAGAATAGTTATTTCATATCTGTCAAAAAGCCTTCCAAAAGCAAAAGCGGAGTCTGAACATGGAGAAATTAATGCCAAAGGTTACCTTTATGTAAACATACAAGCAATGAAATGAGTATAAGCATAGGTCTACTCTAAGGTGGATTTTCCATAAGTAAGAGGAAAAAGAGAAAGATACATGTTATTTAATAATCAGTGATATTTTTCATTTGACTACTGTAACCAGGTGTTGTTCATGGAGCTCTGAATTTAGAAAGAATCAAAGCAAATCAAGCAAAGTAAATCCCTAACTTCCAAAATGGTATATTCTAATTTGGGGAGAGTGGTGGTGGAGGAGAGAGATAAAACTTAAAATTTATATAAGTTATATAAAATAATAAACTGTGATGAGTACTAAGGAGAAAAATACCTGGCATGGAGGCAGGATTTGTTGATGATGGGGTGACAATTTTAAAGAGGGTCTACATAGAAGTCCTTATGGAGAAGCTAACAGCAATGAAAAAGAAATACCTGAGCAGGTGTGCAAACAAGACCAACTATCTAGCTAGCTAGGGAAAAATTACTGCAGGCAATGGGACCAGTCTTGAAGCCATTGAAGGATTTGTAGCTGAACAATAACACAATTAAGTTTAAATCAATACAGAATCAAGGATGACAAATTGTGAATGAACATAAAATGGGTGTGGACAAACCAGAGAGAACAAGTAGGAAGATAGTTCCAAAATTCAGGTGAGAGGGAACTGTGTCTTGTACCAGGCTAGTAGAGGTGGAGATGGTAAGAAGTTTTACGAGTCTGGGCATTTTTTAAACATAGGGCAAAGAGAATTTGATGTACAGTGTAAGAGAAAAAGTAGAGTCAAGTAAGATTCTCAGAACCAAAGCCCAAATAACTAGAACAATAGTCATCAATTACAAAAAAACTGGTAAAACTTGCGAGAGTGATTTTTCTAGAAGAAAGAGAACCCAGATTAAGACAAGTTAAATTTAAGATCTGCATTAACCATCTCAGTGAAGATGTTGTGTCAGTCGTTGGGTATATGAGACTAGAAACCAAAGGAGAGTCCGGAGACAGATGCCCATGGGGAGTTATTAGCATATAATGGACTTATGGAGTGTAAAGCCATGAGGATTGAAGATAGCATGAAAAGGTTTATTTTAAAATGAAATCACAAAGATACACTGGCTACACACTTAGGTAATATGAAGTTAAGATGGCTGGGATATAAAGAGGAACTGGAAATATGGACTGACAGAGAGCCACCAGAGAACTAAGTGGAAATTCAGAGGACTGTGGTGTCCTAGGAGTGAAGAAAATATTTCAAGTAAACGGGGATAATTTAGTGCTGCTGCTCAGTCAAGTAAAATACACATAGAGACATAACCACTGGTGACCTTGACAAAAGTGGCTTCCCCTGGAGTAGTGGATATGACAGCTGGGCTGGCATGGTTCATATGAAAATGGTGGGACAAAAAATGGATACAGGGAGTACAGCAAGCCTTACAAATGATTTTTCTATAAAGGAAAGGGGAAAAAAATAATGCAATATCCAGAGGGAGAAGCAGGATTGGGAGACTTTATTTTCCCGGCAAGATGATAGCATGTTGGTATATTTATGAGGAAGCTCTAAAAGTAAATGAACACACATCAATGATGCAGGAAAAGAAGAAAGAAAGGGGTGACTTTGATTTGACGTGAGTCACATCCTGCCCAGAGCTGGAAGAAAAAGAAATGGATGGTGAAAATTGAAGGATAAGGCACTGCATATCGAGAAGAAAAATCAAATTGTAAAAAAATGCATGCCGTTTGGTGGGTAGATTTGCTGTGGACATTGTGAAAGTTCTCTGCAGATTACTTTTGAATTTTTCAGTAAAACAAGGTATAAATTCATCAGCAAAGAATAAGTATAAGGAGGGAAAGATGTGTTGGAGATTTGAAGGGTCGGGGGAAGGTGAGACAGTCACAGAGAGAGGGAAAGTTAATGGCTTGAATATACATGTAACATGACTTCCATGCAGCATTAAGAAGACAACTGAAGCTGTTGGTCATAGATTTAACATAAATGTCATCAGAATTATTGTATGTTATTTCAGTGCCATCTATGTGCAGTATCATATGCATGGAGTAGACAGAGACATGGATTTGCCAAAGGCTCTGGGGAGATAAGTAACCTAGAGCTTTAAAGGTCTGCTCTCTCTTCTATAATTTCTCTTCTCACCTAATTTGGAAAAATGTATGTACTTTGAATAGTAGAAAACTTGACGTTTTACCAAATTAAGATCTTCCAAATTATGTCCTGAGTTACCTCTAGGTCTGGGCTTAAAAGTAAAAGTAATTACATTTTTATTTTTACAGAAATGTTTATATTTTAGAATAACTTTAGATTTACAGAAATTTTTGAACAAAATATAGAAAATTTTCATATACTCTGTATATACTTCCCATCGTTAAAATTTGCCACAAATAATAAACCAATATTGATACATTTTTACCAAGTAAACACCATAATTTATTCAGCTGTTTTTAATTTTTACCAAGTATATTTTTCCTGTTTCACAATCCAATCCAGCAAAATACATTACCTTTAGTCATCGTATTTCCTTAGGGTCCTCTTGGTTGTAACAGTTTTATATTTGTTTGTTTTTTTATGACCTTTTCCATTTTAAGGAGTACAGGTCTGGAATTCGGGTAAAATATCCTTCAGTTGGGATTTGTCTGATTTGTTCTATTCATTAGAATAGGGTTATGTGTTTCAGAAGGGAGACCACAGAGTTAAGGTGCCAGTTTCATCACATCATATCAGGGATACACACTATCAACTAAACGTATCACTGCTGAATTAATTTTCTTCATCTGGATGAGGAGTGTTGATTAGGTTTCTTCGCTGTAAAGTTCCCCTTTTTTCTTTGTTTACATAGTGTCATCTTTGGAAGGAAGACACTCACAACCCTCACTCAGAAAACAGGGAGTTATGTTCAGCCTCCTTGAGTTCAGAGTATCTATATAAATTTTCTTCTACACAGATTTACCTATTTATCCCCATTTATTTATTTAACCATTTGATTATATTAGTATAAACTTAGGGATATTTATTTAATTATCTGGGTTAAAATAGAATACTGCACCATCTATATTTTTTGCTCACACTGTCCTGGCTTTAATCATTGGGAGCACTTTCAGTTGGTTCTGTGTCACTTTGACATACATTCATCATTGTGGGTTTTTAAATTTTTTGTTGCATTTTTTTCATCTTCTGATATTACAAAATGCTCTAGGCTCACCTTGTATATTCCCCACCCCAGCCAGCAACTTAGCCATATTTTCAAGGAGCTCTGAAATCAAGACATTTTACCTTCAACAAGACTTAAATTTTTTTTTCTGTCTTAATATTCTTCTCTGAGGCAATAGATGCCTTGTTTTCTACATGAAATTGCAATGAAACAGATATATAGATTATAATATAACAAAGTACAGTCCCAACAGTAATAGTAAGAAAAATGTAGTAGGAATAATTTGCAACTATATAGACCCTCATAAGACCAGACACCGTTATAAGTGCCTGACAATCAATGCATTTAATATTCACAACAATCCTATAAAGCAGTGTGATGGGCTCTCTGCGAAATGTCTTATCATATGTAACGCTCACAATAAAACACCATGAGGGAGTTATTATTGTTCCCAATAGACAATTACTAAAAGTATTGTTCCCTTGGCTCTACTGGTGCTGGGAAAAAAATCAAATTATCTTAATTATTTCTACTTCAAAATAATGGAATTAGATGTTGACATCTAAAGGTTCTAAATTGAAAATGGTGTGATTCAATGATTTCCTTAATTTCCCTGGGTATGTTAGATGCCTTTTTGTCTTTATGTTCTTTTTATATCTGTATATATGTCTAGTAAAGTATTTCTTACATCAAACCAAGTCAGACAAAAAAAGTTAAAAACCATATGATTTCACTCATATGTGGGATATAAAACTGAAAGCAACAAACAAGCAAAAACTCATAGACACAGACAACAGTTTAGTGGTTACCAGAGTAAAGGGGATCAAATCTATGGAGATGGAAGAACTGACTCTGGGTGGTGAGCACACATTTTGATATATAGATGATGCATTATAGAATTACTTGAAATCTATGTAATTTCACTAACCATTGTCACCCCAATAAATTTAATGTAAAAATTATTTCTTTACATGTCTCTCTCTACATGTTTTATTTACCTATAATAGCCAAGTCTGATTTCTTGTATCTATTATAGAGAAGTTACAAATTTTAATAATTAAATGAATAAATAGGTGGGCCATCATGCTGGCATTAGTCATTTTCATATGCAAAACTCTCACTAAGTCATTTTTAAAAATATGAAATAGAATTAAACATGATTACTTACAAGGGTTCTTAGATTATGACCAAGATTATATCATTAGTCTTATAATTAGATATTTTAATAAACTTTAATATCATAAAAGAGGCCAAATTTTTTAGGAAAGTAAAAGACAACAGATATTTCACTGATTTTCTTTATTAAATGTATATCTAAGTTTCAATAGTGAAGGGGAAACAAATGTTATTTTCTAAGCAAGAGAAATTTACATAGAGTAATTGATTTAGATTTCAATCCAATTTTACTAGCATATATTTTCAGTATAATTTATGACTGCTTCATTTTGAAATGCTTATTGTATTTTTAAAGGTAGATTGGTAAAGATCAGTCCAATTCTCTGTTTAACTTATCTAATGCCTGAGCTTTAATTGAGTTTATCCATCAAAGTCACATTTCATTTGGGGAATGGATGTCAGACTATAGCAGTTAGCAATGATGAAGAAAAGGACTTTAAATTAACTAACAATAGTATCTTAGAACAAAAATGAAGTCTATATTCACGGTCAACTTAGAACTTTAATTCACACAAAAATAGTTGAATAGTGAGGGACATTCAAATATTAGTTAAAAGTAGCATCACCGTAAATTGAAGAACTATAATAGAAAGATATTTAAGCCCAGTAATGTGTATGTCCTAGCGTGCCATTCATAGAAATGTCGATCTGTAGATAAAAATCTTAATTCAGGAACTTGATAAATAACTTATATAAAATTCAATATGCTTTAATTTGCATATTTAACACACTCATTAACAGTAATATCACAGGGCATCACACCTGTCCACTACATTGATGGTTTTATGCAACTGGATCTAGTGAGCAGGAAGCAGCAACTGCTTTGAACACCTTGGTGAGATGTCTGTGAACCAACTGGTAGAAAATCAGCCTCGTAAAACTTCAGGTGTCTCCCATTTCAGTGGAATTTTTAGGGGTTCAGTGATCTGGGGCATGTCAGTATAATCTAAGGTGAAGGAAAAGTTATTCCATTTGGCCCCTCTTAGAACTATTAAAGCTTAATGACTACTGGCCTTCATTTAGAATTTAGAGGCAACACATATTATACTTTATTTAGGTGTGTTACTCTTACCTAGTTACCAAGTAACCCAAAATGCTGCAGTTTTCAGTGGGGTTCAAAACAAATGAAGAGTGTCCAACTAATCCACAATGCCATAAAAGCAGACCTGCCCCTTGAGTTTTACAGTTATACTCCCTCGGTGCCCCGAACACTGGTGACAGACAGGAATGTGTAAGGCGGGCCCTCGTAGATGAATTAAAGCACAGGTTTTAACCATTTGGATTAGAACTACACAAGCCTCTGCAGATTATCAATCTCCATTTGAGAAACAGCTTCTGGCTTTCTGTTGTACTCTAGCATAGACTGAGATGTGACCATGACCCCCTGAGTCACCAAGTAGCCATAAATGAATTGATGCTCACTTCAATGTCGTCACCTTTATCTGCCCAGTTCTAGTCCTCGTGAGAGATTGTTATGTACACCCCATCATTTAATCTGTGATGACTGGTGCTCAGTTGTCTTTGATTAATGTCCAGGGTTCCTTCCATATCTTCAACTTTAACTATATGGTTATCCTGATAAACTGAAAAGACTGACTAAAATTTTCAAATGAGAATGTTTGTATCAACAAAAGATCACCAGTCCCACAGTTGACTGCCTCTAATGCTGTTCTGTATTCATCACTCCTCAGTACACTGCTCATCACTGAATATCACTGAGTGCCCTGGGACCATCTAAAGATGTGGCTGTATATGTGCTTTTGAAATTTTAGGTGGTGAGAATTTTATTTTTAGACTGCTATAAAGGGGATGAACAAATTAATGTACAAATTTGGTTCTAGCTGGATAAGTAGAAAGTAACCTCACTATTTTATTTTAATGCAACTCAACAATTGAAGCTGATCCAATTGAGTAAAATTTTCTGTCTTTCTTTGGTGTAATATAAGAATGCATTCAATTGTTATTTTCACCACCTTTTAATTTTTGAAACATATTTTTAAAGGTATGCATTTTTTGCAGATTTAAAAAACAAAAGTCTCTAAGGAGAGACAATATGCTTTCTTACACATGAGCCTGTAGCGGTCTTTTCAGATCTCAACATAGATGCCCCATTCCTGACAACATGAGAGTGTCATATTTCAAATATATTATGCAACTGTTTCTTTTTAATTTTCTTTCTTATCTTTGTCTTTCCCATCACTCAGTTCACCAAATTCACTCAAGAAACCAGTGATTCTTGGCTGACGGCCTTAAAGAAGGAATGTAACCATTGCAAAAGTAAATAGCATATGAATATCATCCTGTACTTTGTGTTTCAAATGGCTTGCTCTCAGGAAATGATTCATTTATTAATTAAAATATAAGTTTACGACGTGCAATGGAGACCTGTCTTAATAAGTGATCAACTAAAATAGAAGTCTATTCTTTTTCACAAGAGAGTCCAAGCTTATGTGGTATGTGGTTCTGTTTTTGAAAATCACTAGGGTTCTAGATGCTTCTGTCTTATTGTGTGTCATCCATTATTTTTGATGTCTAAGACAGAGGGCCACCACAGCTGTCCATGAGACTGCAGGAAGGAGAAAAGGTAAAGGAGGAGAAACCACAGCCCTCTCCTTTAAAGCAAAAAAAAAAAAGGAGGTTGAACACATCACTTTTCTCATGTCTCACTGGCATAGAAAACTGGGTATGCATGACAAAATTTTGGAGGTGTGACATTATTGTCAGTAACAAAATATTTTAGGAAGAAAATCTGTCATTTTAGAAAAACATATTGAAAAGGAGCTTCTGGTGGAAGGGAACTAGGTTGTGAGGATGGCAACAGGAGAAAAGACTCAGAAGAAGTAATTCCATCTGCAGGCACTGCCAGTGAAAAAGGATTTGGGATGGGGAGAATATGAAAGCTCAGAGGAATCCATTGAGCCAAATAAAAGATAAAATATATATATATATATATATATATATATATATATATATATATATATATATATATATATATATATAAATTTAACACAGAGTATCAAATATTTAAGATGAAATAGCTGTGATCCTGTTATAATTCACTGCTTCTTCTAACTCTAAAATTTTTGAACAATCTCACAAAAAGCCTCATGTGTTAAGGCTTTTGGGGAAAATGCAAAAGAAGGAGCTGAGACCATGTCGGGGTTGACCCTGCACTCCAGATAAAGCAACAGATGCAGCATGGGCTAGTGGAGACAAGAACACACAAGGATCAAGAAGAGATTGAAAAAACATGACAATTGAGGAATTTATAAATTTCTAGGAAGGACTTCAGGCTTTCCTATAGAAAAGGGCATGGAATAGGAATTCAAGTCTGTCTTAACCTAGATCCTAACAGGTGGCTAAGTCCAGCTGCTGCGGGATTTACACAATCCTATGAGACGTTCAGAGAGGGAGGGGCACAGTGACTGCATCGGCTAGCAGTGGAAGTGGGGAAGGGGAAGGAGTTCTTTCATTCGAGTTCATCAGAAATCAACTAGGAATGTTACGCTGATATACTCTTTTCAGGGAAATCAGCAGATTATATAATAGAAAACAGAATTTCAGAGCTGTCAAGTGCATTAACTAAGATTTCAAAGCAGAGCTAAGAACAGCATTCCAGGCCTGTTCATCTGCTTAAGTGTTCATCCCACAGTATTACATCTCCTCAGATCCTAAAGTCCTCCAAGGTGCTAGGAGTTTTTAACTAACACTTCGCTACCTGTCCTTAAATTTCCTTTGCTCAAAATTGCCTGTCCTCAAATTTTCAAAGTTAAGTAGTTCATGAATTATTAGCTAATAACTATACCAATGACTCTATTTGTCATAAAATCAAATTAGCCCTATATGCTAAATATAAATTATACATACTGTCTTCCAGATAATCATCACTCATTCATTCATTCCCTCATTCATTCATCCAATCATTAAATATCTATTGACCACCAATTACATTTCTAAGCATTGTTCTAGATGCCAGAAAAAAGCAAGAGTGAACTGAGTAAACATATGCTTCATGTATGGTACATTTCTTTTGGAACCATCAGGTCATAAAGCCATTCTTCAGATGTCAGCATTGATTTGTTGGAGGTTATCAATACCACAGGCCTAGCATCTAAAATGTATTGAATGCTTAATAGGTGCAAAAGACTACTTTCGGTGTTTTAATTCCTTAATTTACTCGTCACTCTAACCTTTGGAGATTGGTATGTTTCAGTTTTACCAGTGAAGAAACTGAGAGAGAAAAAAATTAAAATAACTCACTCGAGGTTACATGGCAAATAAGTGGCAGCGCCAGGAATGAAACCCCAGAGGCCCTGGTACCAGCACAAACCTGTGAGCACTGCAGGTGACCTCAGCATACCTCCCTTGCAGAGAAGTGGGAAATGGGGAAATATCAAGATATTTCCTAATAGAGCCTTATTTAATGCATGTAAAACCAGAGCTAATATTTTTTGTAAAGATATGATCCTTATTTATTTGTGTATACATATTCAATACCCACCATTTATACATATGTGCATATAAAACAAAATCATTAATAAAAAAAAAATGTGAGGGCATATGACCATTCAGTGTTCTCCGAAATAAGCAGAGTGATGACATAGAAAGGAAAACACGCGTCCTTACTTGCATTCCCACCCACTTCCCTAAAGAAACCAACAGCTGAGAACACTGGACTCCATGAGGCAGAATGAACACACACGCCCACTCTTTTTAAAATGAAATATTCAGCAGTGAGAGGAAATAAGTGACCATGAAAAAGGGTTTGAGTACATAAAACTAAAAGACAGATTCCATCAGAGCATTTCAAAAAATTGGAAAGGGACCTCACCTCCAGGCCTGCGTTGGCGAACGCGCTGGGCAGACGAACACTGGTCATCAATCTCAGCGCAGCTGCAAAGAGAAGAGACACCAGAATTATATTCTTTGCAGTTTGGATTGCCGAGAGGAAAAGAAACTAGATGAATGTGTCAATAATGGCCTCCACGTGCACCTGGAGTTCATTGTCCAGATGATACATTTGGCAAGATCAAAAATAACATGGTTAAACTTTGAGGTGACTTCTACCTAGATTGACTACAGATTTGTACTATCTATCTCCAATAAAGTATTTAAATTTAGTTGTGGCTTCCTTATTTGGAATGAACTGGTATTAAAAAAATATGTATCTTACATAGGAGAGTTTCAAAAAATTTTGAAATACTGGATAAATGAAAATAAGGGAGAAATAACCTTTTTATCAGACATCAGGGAATGGCAGGTATAATTTTCAGCAAACATTTCTAAAGTTAAAAATAATTTTAATGTATTTACAGCATAAAATTGTTTGCTGTTATTTGCTAAAATTAGAATACACTATGAATGTCTGTCTGTCCTTGTGGACCTCCTGTGAAAGAGGCCGGTAGGTAAGTACCATGTGAACACAGTCTCATGGGAATCCTGAACATCAGAAGGTGAAAAATAGCCTCAATATGCTCAATACCCCTCCAGATTTTCCCATTCAAGTTTCACACAAAATTAAGTTTGAAAGTGATTCCTCAATCCCAATCCCAGTTTTGTTTCTTTAATTTCCCATATTGGGTCTGTAAAAATAATAAATTAGATAATTAAAATGTGTGTACCACACAACAACTATCCACTCCTATTCCAAAACTCAAAGAAGAAAGGTTTGCCGATTTCTCTTTCCTCATCTCCCTTTGTCACACTGCTCTTACTTCTTAGGATAGCTAATGTATTCTCTCTGACTGCTCTTACTTAGACACACGGTTTTCAATTTGTCTCCTCTCTCACAAATACTTAATACGTCCCAATGAAGGGGTAGACAAGAGTGTGCAAAATTCAGTAGAATGTACCACTGATAGTATTTACAACTTTCTTTATTAAAAGTGACTTCCATCTTTTCATTCATGATTCCTGGATAAGCTCGGCAGTACTGATGACTGTCATGTCTCCCAAAGAGGCAAAGGCATTGGTGCCTGGGCGGGGTGGAGAAATCAGACCTATTATCCCCAATGATTTTTTTTTCTAAACCATCTCATCTAAACTTTCCAGAGGTCTCTCTCTCTCTCTCTCTCTCTCTCTCTCTCTCTCTCTCTCTCTCTCTCTCTCTCTCAAACATATAAACCAATCAGGTTTTCAGGGTTGGTGTTCATGGATCAGGTAGCAATTAACTGATTATTAGCTTCAATTGGCCTCAATAAATATATAAGTTAAAAAAAAAAAGAATCCTCTTTCCAAGCTCTTTGAGAACACAGTGAAGTAAATCAAGATCAGTTTTGAAAATCAAAATGAATCAAGAAAGTCAGTAAATTTAAGGAGCAGTGGGAAAGATGTATTAGAATGCAATGAAATATGAGAACTGGCCTCACATATCTGTACTCACTCAAGGGTATCCAACTTACAAATTACACCCTGATTTAGGGTGCTTCCAAGGGTTAAAAAGAAAATTAATTTAATTATGCATGTCGTGTTTAACTTTGAAGGATTTTAATGCTTCTTTACAGATTTGATGTGTATATTGATTAAACAGGAAAATTGCTCAACTATCAGAATTCTTCTACATGTAGAAACAATAAAAAAATAAAAACAATTAATTCTTGTTCATAGTTTCACCATAAAAGTTGTATATCACTTAAAGAGCATGCTTCTTCATATGCCTCAAAAAGTAATATGACGTTTAAATAAAGCATAATAAGATAAGTCTGTAAACTATGTACACAATCTCTGATTAATTTCAAGAAAGCAAAAACATCCCTTCATTCTGGGGTAGAAAGTCCAACATGTTGACACATAACATGGAGGTGTATTTTAATTTAGCCTGACTTTGTCACCTAAAAAAATTAGAGACTCAGAACCTCAGCTTCTTAATAAGTAGACAGCAAAATTATCTTGTTTCTTTTTTGTGTGAGAAACTCATCTTTTATTTTTACATGACAAAATACCTGCAGATTATGAAGTATATACGAAGTATTGTTGATCAACTAAATGATTTAATAGCTATGAAACACACAAAAAATAAATAAAACAAGTGAACAAAAGATCAAATAGGAATGAGAAACAAACACCCTCAGTTACAAAATACATTTTATCTTTCAACTGATCCTGGCAGAACATATACTATATGTGTTTGTAAAGATAGATGATACAAGATATAGATAGATAGATAGATAGATAGATAGATAGATAGATAGATAGATATAGATAAATAATTCACATACTTACACATATATATTCTCCATAAGATAAAACTATCAACCCAACAACATATTTCTATATTTGAATGTGGGCATGCTTTGGTTTGCTTACAGCAAAACATTTTCTATGTAAATGAATCACTTCTTCTGAAGCTGCACCCTTGTCAGATGTGTAACCCATACAAAATAGCTAGAATTCAGCCACTAATAGCATATTATCTCACAGACCCAACCTTCACTAAGAACAATGCAGAAACAGTATTAAAATGTGTGAAGCGTAATTTAAATGATGACTTTTTTGATGGAATAATAAGAGTTTGTCATATTTATAACAAGTGCAGACTTGGTGACAACAACAAAATTAACATTCATTTCTAAATCACTTTGTAGAGAACAGCAAAAGGTTTTTTCATTAGTAATTAGAGTTTAGGAAGTTGAAAGTAGGGGAAGAGTAGGAAGACAGACTCAGAAAATATATACTTTCACTTTAGAATGATAGTTTTAAGAGAGAGAATCGAAGTCCTTATCTTTTCTACCTAGTTGTTCCCAGAGCAAACCTAACTGCTTTCTAGTTCTCCAAATTGGGTCCCTATTTCTGTAGCCTGATGTTAGTATTAAAACAATCATCCATATTTTGATACATTATAAGTAAAGCCACTTGAAGCCAAGTAACATATGTATTTCAGGGCTTAAACCATAGCTTAGACTTATGAGTAGGAATCTGCTACATGGCTTGAAACATCACTTTCTATACATTTCACCAAAATTTCTTGAAACTTCAATGGACGCTTAGAAGTACGGGAATACAGGACTCTAATACTTTTTTGAGAAGTTTAGAGACTCAAAAAGATGGCATAGAAAACAACATTCAAAGGAACTGGAATTAATTTCTCCCTGCTGGGAGGATGCCGCTCATGCTTTTCCTCAGGAAAAATCACGTTGCCTGTTGGGTATACTCCCAACTGATCTTTGTGCGATCCGCAACGACCCAACAATCTGGTTGGGGAGACCAGACTTGCACACGAAAAATGAAGACGAGATGCTTTCAATAACATTCCAGAACACAAATAGCTATGAAGAACGCAGAAAGATTTTTCTGTAAAGCACATAATTAATTATAGCAGTAAAAGGTGAGGTGTTTTGGAGAGACAGTTTTACAAGTCTTTCTGTTTCTCTATGTTCCTATACTCTCATGTTTTTCTTTGAGTATTATATAATTATTAAAGAAATCTTGCAACATATGTAAAATGCAGCATCCACCTATCAAGATTCCAGCCTTAGGTCCATAGATCTGTGTGTATTTATTCCATACATATATGATATACATATGCATACTTATGTGAGCATGACCTCTCCTATGTGTGTAGGTAGCTTTCCATAGAGAGCAAGGGGATGACCAATACATTTATCTCCATTTTTTAAACTTATCTCTTTATACTTGAATATTGATGAACACTGATTGAATATTGAGGTTTAGTGTTGTCTGAGAAGATGGGTGATGGTGATTTCCATGTTGTTGGATCCTGAAAGCAAAATGAGGAGCAAGAGAAAGTATAAACATATTAAATATCCTGTGACTTGAGGATCTGGTAAGAAACAGAATTCGGAAACTTTGTTGTCCATAATCTCATGCAATATGGAAGCTAGGCTGAAATGTTTGTCATCTCTAGAACATGAAACCGCTGAAGGTTAATAGGAACAGGAGGCAAGAAAAAATAGTAATATTTTAAAATAAACAAGTACCCAAGTGGGATTTTTCTAACAGGAAAAAATCTATAAGCAGGGAATCCATTTAATAAGTTATTTAAATAGAATTTTGATGTCATAAAGAGAAAACCAATCAGAGAACAGTAAAAATATACAAGAAATTAATAGGATAATGACAACTATGTTTATTATCAGATATTAACAAAGAGGACATAATAAAATGTCAATATGCAAATAGAACAAAATAAGAAAATAAATATACAAAGATATATATTTATAATGATTTTAAGGTGCATCAACCTGCACGTATATCCATTGGATATAAGATTTTGTTTTCATAACTAATTTTGAAATTGAATTTATAGAAATATTTTTATCTAATTTAATATATTCCAATAAGTGACAAAAAATTCACTGAGGTCAAGGAGGCACTTCATATAAAATGTGCTCACAATTCCACAACCTTTTACATTTTGTGCTCATGTCAACACAATTAAAGTATTTGTTCTTTGCCTTAAGAAGACTTCCAATGTCATCATGTATGACATTAGTACTGAATAGTTAAACGTGTTGATTTATTTCCTATATCTATCCCCCATTATTGCAACATTTCTTTTTTCAAATGATATTTAAAATCTCAAGGAAGATTAATATAGTACTGAATAATGGTGGCACATGTGTAAAACATTATTAACACTGCCCTTTACCCATCTTGCATATTTCACATTTATTTGTTTAAAATATGAGCAGTGCCACGTGGCTTCAAGCATCTGGCATACAGATGGAGAATTGTGGGTACCGAAATATCAGATCTATTTTGGTGGAGTAATGAATACCCCTGCGTATGTTGTCTTTGAAAAAGAGTGTTTGAGAGTTTCATGCAAAGTGCAAGAGAACAACTAGTGTATTATTAATTTGGAAAAAAATTATGTGGATGCATTAATGGAAGTCACTTAAGATCTCTGGATAAGATACAGTAATTTAAAATAAAAATCCAAGACTAAAACAGCACCTAACGGAAAATGAAGTATAATCAATAGGTGGAAGCTACTGCTGATGGGTTTGAGAGCATAGGTATTACCTGTGGCCAAGGGGACTGATGCTTCTTCTAGGAAGCAATATGTCATATAGAGAAAAACAAGATGCACCATCACCTATGAGATGCATTAGAGAAGAGAAGAGTGACTAAATTAAATCAAACTTTTTGAACCAAAGTTGTCAGACGTTTAATAGAAACCTAAGTAGGGATACTGCAAAGAACCACTACACACTTTCTCTTTTCTGGATAAAGTTACCTCGAACCCTTCAAATGTATGTACCACTCAACTCCCTATCTATTTCTTTTTTATATTGCTACCTATGAGGATTTCAACTGGTTACTGATAACGTACTGTCACAGATTTTGTTTTTGAATGCACACAAGATCCTCTGTATTTTGTTGAAAGGAGAGTGTCAAACACAACACACAAGAACCAGGACTCCAAAATCAGAGGAATTTAAGAGGCAGTCTGTGCCATGCAGTAACTCTATGAACTACACACTGTACAACTACATTGCATGAAGGTAATCATTAAAAACAGAAAATGTACATGTAAAAACATACTACAATGCTAGGATACATTTTCAGGGAAAAGAATAATGTCATCTCGTGCTTTTAGCTGAGGTGAATTGTCTATAAAATACTGAGTCAATAGGAAATTAATTTCTAAGACAAATGGCCTATCTTTGATAAGTCCATGGTTTTTTAATCATTTGTTTTGATTTTCCATTTGAAATTTTTTTCAGGTACACGATATTCCAGAAAGATTTACTCAATCTATATTTACATCTAAGCATTGTATCCATAAAGAAGACAACTAGATCCATTAGTAACAAGAATTTCACTGAAAGTCACTTAAAAGTTGTGCAAATATAGGTACTATCTTTGTGTCAAACAGTATGTACTTTACATTAACACTAAATTTTTCACTCTATTTTTAGCAATGTTAATGTTTTATTATTGCTCATCTTATTGTTCAAGTTTGCTGTCAATTTACTCGTTTTTTGCAAGGACAGTCAGAAAAATTTATTGTCACTCTCAAGGGTTCATTCTGGAAGTTAAGTCTATTGTCCTTTTCTTAAGATATGGACCTCAAAATTCCCTATCCAACCTTATATATATGAAACACTTACTGCCTTCAAGTTACACTCTAATTTCACTAGACTTAACAGAATAGCATTAGAATTAGGACAGGTATTTCTCTCCTTCCTAAAAGAGAGAAAGAATTAAATTCCTCTGGAAGTGATTTACTTGCATTTCAACTCCCCAAAACTCCCCATTCTCCAAGCAAATTTTTCCATCTATATTTTATTAAATGAAGAATGAAACATTTCCAAAGATTTTCAAAAACTATTAGAAATACAAAGGCCATTGTTTGCTTGATAAAGATGAAAACAATTTATTGCAAGTGTTTACTCAAAATAAGAGAGACCATACAAAAGATATTTGTTTAATATGCTAGAGAACAAGAGAGCTATATAAATAAGTGTGCAATTTGAGAACAATGTGTGCTTCTAAATTATTTACATGACATAGAAAAAATTGATTAATGATAAATTATTTGAAGTTATAACTATTGCCATCCTCAAAAATTAAGCCAATTTATATCCCAGACATCCTTGGGGTTTTACTTTTGTTTGTTTTGTTTTGTTTGGGGGAGGGCTGCTTAGTTAATCTGAATTACTCTGTTTCCTTAATTTTAGAGCTGAAGAATTTGGAAGTGAATTAGCCATTTAAATAGTTTGAATATACAGTATCTCCAATTATATAGTAACTCTTTAAAAGTATAATAGGACAAATAGGAAATTCATGTGCAAAACATTTAACTAAAATGTATACATATTAAACAAATCAATCTTGCTGTTAATAACCATAGAATAGTTGTTACAAGGTGGCATAAAGAATTACAAATCCTGCAAAATCCTGTGTTTGAAAGTCATCATTGCATTGGTCAAATACCTTAGGGCCAATACAACAGGTGTAATAATTATTTTTCCATGTAGTGTGTGTGTGTGTGTGTGTGTGTGTGTGTGTGTGTGTGTGTGTGAGGTGTGATCACAAAATATGGTGAATGATTAAATTAAAAAATAAACTTTAAAAAAATATAGTAAAAGACACATTACCATTAATTCGTCTAAAAACACTCCTCCTGGCTTCAAACACACTTATCCCATTATTCTTGCCACTTCCTGAAGCAGTTCTGGAAGTCCTCTTTCGTGAGTGTCTTTAGTTGTGCTGTCTTGGCTGCCTTGATGTCCTGAATCATTTTGTCTTTGGGAAGAGCCAGAAGTTGCATGGTGGCAGGTCCAGTGAATAAGGAGAGTGAGGACACACCGCAATGTTTTTATTTGACAGAAATTGCCGTACCAGAAACCATGTGTGACACGGAGCATTGTCATGATAGAGGATGATTTATGGCACATTTTAAAATACACCTTCTCTCAACCATAGCTTACGCCTAACTGACTGCACTGAACTAGCTGAAGCTTGTGACACATGGTTACTAAGGTTCAACAAGCTGCTTCCCATACTGAAAATCCATGTCTCTGTTGGATGGCCCTCGGCAGCAGCCTTCACCGTAGTTTTCAATAACACCTCATTTGTATACACACACACACACACACACACACACACACACGTGTGTGCATATGGGTGTGCATATAAACATATGTAGTAATATATATATATATATTGCCAATCCACTGTACTTTCCTTTGTGATAATGCTTTTTTTTTTATTTCCTTTTAGGAAATGTATCCATTGGATTCTAGTGGACTTGCCAATTATGTGCCTCAACACCTTTGAGTAATGGTCATCTTACAAGGAAGAATTAGAGGACAGTAGTCAAGAAATACTGTTATTCTTATTTTTCTTATATTTATTACTCAGAGACTATAGAACATATAAGGAAACTTAAATATCCTTTAATCAAACACTTCACCTAACACCTGAAATCCCTTGATAAACCTGGCAAGTCAGTCTTCTATAAATACCTCCAGTGACAACAGTTTCTCCTCTTTGAAGACAATCTATTTGTGTATTTCAAATTCTCCTTCTACTGATCCCAAAAGGTGGATTCTTAAGCTTCAACTCACTGAACTGTTTCTGTCCCTGGCTCATACACTTTTAGACTTGTGCTTTCTCCATATGACAATCTTTCTAACAACTGAAGGTAGTTATTACAAACCTCATAAGTAGTGTTGCCCTATAATTTGTTGCCAAAATTGAGACTTCTGTGAGTAAAAGCACTAATATTAAAAAGTATGCCAGGATAACAGGTATAAATCTGCACCATATCAGGGAAACTGGAATGCATGATCAGCCTCCATGAAGCCTTTTCTCCTTTAGGTAAAACATTCTCAGTACCTTCAACTCCTATTTTCGTGATACAGGGCTGGTTTCATTTTAATGTAGCTATTCTAATTTGATTGAATCCCCACTTTAGATTAGAGTCCCCCAGAGTTGAATTCAGGACTATTGCAAAGAAAAATGCTGAAGTTCAAAAGCTCTGCAGAAGAGTTTATCAAAGCAGCTCTTTGCAGGCAGAACAAATACATAATCACAGCATTTTGAAACAAACGGCCTTTTGTTTGTTTGTTTCGGTATATTCTGGTCACTCTCAGCTGTATGCTATGTGAACGTAACTGAGACTCTAAATAGAATAGAAGACTTAAATATTGTCAGCAGACAGATGAAAAAAAGAAAGGAGCTATAGTAGTAAAACACAGAATTAAGTACAAAGGTTAAACATGGAAAAACAAATACATAAATGAAGTGACTGAAGGAGCCAGGGCAACATCTATTCTTACTCTTCTATTAAGAAAGTGGCAGGGCCGGCCGAGTGGCTCAGTTGGTTAAGAGCTCGCTCAAGAGTTTGAGCTCTGAGCCACAGCGGTTCGAGTCCCGGCCTGAGCTGAGCAGCTGCTGAGCTGCCAACAGGTGGCAGGATGGCTCAGCTTAAAAAAAAAAAAAAAGTGGCAATTTAGGTAGAACATAAAAATAACTTTCTAAAAAAAATATATATATATATATATACATTTGTATATTTCATATTTATATTTAAAGAATATATATAGATATATTTGTATTGTGCTATATGTCCTTACCAGTAGTCTGAATTTATAAAGTGGTATTATTAGTTCTGTATATTATTGGTAAATTCAGTTTATAGATTTTTCCTAAAAATCCTTTGAGGGCCATTATACTGTAGCCTTCAGTGTTTATTAGTTGTAAATGATGTTTTCATTGCTTCAGTTGAAAATACTATATTTTAATTACTTATAAAAAATAGTCTTAGATGCCTGAGTCAAATTTTGCAAGAGGCAAGTTAGGAATTAAGGTAAATCACATTTTGTTCTCTCTCTCTCTCTCTCTCTCTCTCTCTCTCTCTCTCTCTCTCTCTCTCTCATTCCCTCTCAAGGTCAATTAACTTCACATCTTTTCACCTATAAATACATTTTGTACTATTTTATAAACATGCTATGCTCCTTGCTGAAATCAGGAAAATAATATCCCATAACTAGTTTGGCTTAATCTATATTAGGGAACTCATGGGATCCATATGATTATAATCTATAATTTACTATAGGAATTATCTTTAACAAAGTAAATTTTACACTATTTCTAACATAATTATGTAAATCATAGCAAAAACGACATTCTGTACTGCTGTGTAGTGTTCCATGGTATATATGGCATATAATTCTTTTTTATACATTGTTGATTTGGTTTACTAACAGCTTGTTGGGTATTTTTATATTTAAGTTAATGAGATACAGTATTGGTCTATAGCTTTCTGGTGTGTGTGTGTGTGTGTGTGTGTGTGTGTGTGTGTGTGTTGATTCTCTCCTATCTTTGTATGGTTTTGAAATCAAAGTAATACTGGTATAAAAAATGAGTCAGGAAGACATCCCTCCTCTATTATTATCTTAACATTTTAGTAGCGCTTTTAAGTTCACTGATTGTATCCTCAGTCATTTAAACTTTATTATTGAGCTCATTCAGCAATTTTTTATTTCTGTTACTGTATTTTTTTTCAGTCCTATACTTCACATTTGATTCTACTTTATTGCTTACTTTTTTCTTCATTGTTTCAAGAAAATTTGTAGTTGACTGATGAAGTACTTTGATGATTTAAAATAATCTCCCGATACTTCTACCCTACAATTCATCTTGGTATTACCATCAGTTGATCGTCTCATTCAAGTTGTGATTTTCTTCATTCTTGGTAAGATAGATAAATTTCAATTGTATGCTGGACATTTTGTCTATTATTTTAGAAGTCTCTAGGATCTATTGTAATCTTTTATTTTAGTAGGTGTCTTACTCAGGCTGCTATACCAGAATACCATGGACTTGGTGGATTCTAACAGTAAAAGTTAATTTCTCACAGGCCTGGAAGCTGAGAAGGTCAAGATTAAGGGACCAGTGAGTGGATTTGGAGTCTGGTGAGGGTTTACTTCATGGTTCATAGACAGCCATATTTTCATTGTGTCCTCACATAGCAAAAGGCGCAAGGGATCATTTTAGGGTCTCTTTTATAAGGGCACTAATCCCATTCATGAGGGCTCCACTCACCTATTTAATCACCTCACACAGTCTGCACCACCATATGCCATAACATTGGACATTAGGATTTAACGTATAAATTTTGGAAGGATATAGACATTTAGTCATCAGTAGGCAATCACTCTATTTGGGTTTAGCACACAAATCTTGATCTACTTTTGTGGACTGTGGTTCCAATTACAGTTTTATTTTCAAAGACTTTGGGTCTCTTAGGTTTATCTAGTCCATCTGGGATCTCTTATGTTGACTAATTATTTCCATGAATGCCTTGGAACAATATTTCTGTTTCATGTAAGCATACACTAATTTACATGCCATGAGAGCCCTTGTATTTCTCTTCAAGACTTTATCTTAATCTCAGGAGGACAATCACAATCTTACTCAAACAGCAGCTGGTGCTGAACAGGGCAGTGGTATTAATTTATAACATTATTGATCTCATAGAATTTGGGGGGAAAAAAAACTTGTCTCAAAGTGCTAGTTAATGCCTACTTCATAGTAAGCACACTAATAACAGATGTTGAAAGTAGTTGGTGGTGCTGGTGGTGTCAGAAATAGTAGAAATAGTATTACCAGGGCAGTAGCAAACCCTAATGCTCAACAACTTAAAATCTGAGGGAGACTGGCATTTAGTCAGGATAAGTTAGGTTATGCTGCAGAAAAAAACAAAAACCTCAATAGCTTAATCAAGCCAATAATTATTCCTCACTCACATGATATTTTTTAATACAGGTGCATGGAGTAGAAGGGTAGAGATCCAAACCTAGTAATCAGTCAGGGACTCGGGCTCACAGAAGCTTTCTCTCAACAACAGTAGGAGATGGGGGAAGGTACATGAAGAGTTCCATGTTGGCTTTTAAAATTTACACCAGGACATGAGACATGTTATATTCACTCACATTCCACTGGCCATGACACATTGCCTGGCAATGCCTAATTTCAAAATGAGTAGGCAGTGAAACCCTTCTCTGTGGCCAGAAGGAGAAGAAACAGTGCGTGTGTGAACAGCTCTGATCATGGAAGAGTTGGCCATGTCTGCAGTTGTTGCATTGGTCCTATCTTAAAAGCTTTTACTTTACTTACAGAACCCTCAACTTATAACCTTAAAACTTCTATGAATTTGTTACAACATCTTTGAAACAAGTAACAAGAAACTTGCCCCCTCTGTCATGCGATGAAAGAAAAACCGTGATTACAGATGTGCACCAGAGAAAATAATAGTAGGTTACATGCCACTGCAGATTTCAATGACCTATTATTGTTGCAAATTTTGGACCCTCAATTTTTTATGGTGCCATACATTTCTCATGTAAATATACCTTAAAATTTTATAAAGAAATAAGACACAAACTCTTCCCTGAGGAAGCTACCATCTATGCAGTAGAAAAGACTAGGATAGAGGAACAACAATACAAGGTTGAATATCAGAACCAAAGGTGAACTAAAGCTGAATGGCATTTGGGCACAGGAAGAATGGTCGAGTTGGTGGTGGTGAAAGCATCGTTCATGAGGGGATTGAAGCATAAGTACAATCCTGACAGACAATACTAATTTCTAAACTTTGGGATGCTTACTGGGTGCCAGGAGTTGCTTGGTATCACTGACTTATATCATCTCACTCACTCCTCACTGTAACTTTCACACTATAATTTATAGACAAAGATATTGAGGCTCACACTGATTTTTACACACTACAAAGTTAATAAATAATAGAGTTAGATTTCAAACTGAGAAATTCTTGCTCTAGGGCCACCACATGTGATCGCTTCCCACCCTGTTGAGATGGTACCTGAAAGAGAAATTAGGGGAAGAGAAAGGCACAAACCGGAAATGTGTAGTTATGTTCTGGGAGCAACACTGAGGTCAGTTTGCTGGTACAGAAGATGTTTTTAAGGGGGACTGAGTAAATGGGTTTAAAATTAAAAATTGCATCATACCAACATCATAACATATCTGATCAAAGTCACTGGAATCAGGAAAAGCATTGAAAAGTAATGTCTGAGGAATCTGAAATTTAAAAAAAAAAATGGTATAGGGTCTCTCATACGACTCACTTAGGAAATTTATAATGTTTAGAACGACCAAGTTCTGAAGTAAAGTCGCTCATTACTTTTTATTCTGATAACTCGAAACCTTGCCAGAAAGATTTACCTAAAATATAGTGTATCTGCATGAAAAAAGAAGTTTACGGTGATGGTTTAAATTTCTAAAATAGTTGTATATTGGCAAGCACCATGGTCCACTTTCACAGTGATATATATGTTGACATTTTAGTTTCAATATGATATCTTGTACTTTTGCATAAATCGTTCTAATGACATTGTTTCAAGGGTTAATCAGACCTTTTGTTTGGTTTAATGTTTTTTTAATTTGAGAGAAAAGCATTTAACCTTGCTCTATTTTCCATCGCGGTAATAGCCAACAGACGGTGTAGTGATCATGAATATGGCACTTTTCATGTGTATGAAAAGGGCTTGGCTTTATCCCACACATTTCTGTGCCAACCAAACGTTCTAGTGTTCAACCTCCCAAATAGGCCGTCAGGGCCATATGCCTTATTAAATATGACAGGCCTGCCAATATCCTCATTATCATTGTTTTAAGAGAAATTTGGAATGAGTGTTTGTCTCAGCAAAACTAACTAAAGCTCTTAGGTTTAAAATGTTAATTTGAGTTAGTATCTCAAAATATCTCATTTGTCCTTAACTTTATGTCTATGGCACTAATGATATAAAACATACCTGTAAAAGAGAGGTTAATTACTCAATTTGCAAACACATTTCTACCTTAAAGGGTGATTTATTTCATTCTTAGTGAAATAACTACTATCCTACCTATTTGCTCAGAATTTCAAGAAAAAATGTTGTTTTTAATGGAGTAGCCACATGTTTAATTTATACATACATTTATTCCATAAAAGAAAGGACATTTTAAAAACATTTTAATAATGTAAATACAGTCACACAATTAGGAATAAGAAGTTTCAATTAAGTGAATTAAGCATTGTGCAGTATTTATCTTATTTTGCTTTCTATTTTTTTTTCTAAAATGTACACTTTTAGTTCCAGTCTTGGGACAAGGGTTTGGAAATGTATGCCCTAATGTAGTTTATGGCTAAGATGAATTACCCCTCCCCATAAAAAATGTTTATGCACACATTTCCAGATGATTTAGATGATTACTATTGACTAAAAGGGCTTATAATAAACGAACTCAAATATCATAAAGATGGCTATAAAAAGAACAAATGAGTCAAACACTATAAAGGAAGAAACATTTCTGATTTGTTCACTACTAAACACCCATTTGCTACTAAAATACCTGACACATAGAAGATGTTTTAGAAAAAGATTTCAATAAATGAAGTAAGCTCTGATGGAACGATGGATGCCACATTTCTGTTAAACTGTTCTAAATGTTACCAGTGCGAACGAAAGACTTGGGTGCTCTAAATTTCCAACTTCACCTTGACAAGAAACATGACTAGACATAAGCTTTTAACTCAACTGAACACTTCATAGGTTTAAACATTTAAAAATCGTTTAAAAATGATTAAAGAGACAATTCAGGTGATACAAACAAACACTTCATGAAGCAGTCTCCTTTGAGAGAACTGCAAAATGTATGGAAGACAAAATGCTTTTATAGGATAAAGAACAAAGAACAGGAAGAGACAAATAAAAATATCTGATTGGCTGGGACCACACAGTCAACTCATGCAGGGTGAGAAGGCCTAGGGCTGGCTTGGTGTTTGGGGCTAGGCTGACCAAATATGCTGCATTTCTAGTCAAGTGGATTATTTACAGGGATACAAAAGTTATCTAAGTTTTGGTTTTCTGATGCAGCACTTTGGGTAGGAGCAGCTCCATCTTGGGTCTAGAACAATTTCAATGAAATATTTGTTTAAAAATCAACTATTTAAAATATTTAAATATTTTAATATTTATTAAAATATTATTAGTTGACTGATTTAATTGGTATTTATTTGGGAATAGTAATACGATTGTACATAAGAGTTGTTAGGATCTAGGGGAAAAGGCTCTAAATAGCTGATAAACAATATCAAATATACACGTCAAAGAAAGAGAAATAAAAGGGTTTTAAACTATTTTGTGTTTGTTTCTGTATCAGCTGAGACTGTTTATTAGCCTGTGAGGTGAGGAACCTTAAAATAAAAAAAAAAATAAAAAAACACTAAAATATTCACCGTAGGCTAAGTGGAATTGTCACAGGTTCTCAACTAACAGCTATATAAAGCTGAGCATTAGCATTTCAAAATGAGAACGTTATTTGATTGAGTGAAAGGCTGAGAGAAATCAGATCACATGGGATGTTCCTGAGCACAATACCAAAATACAGATCTTAACTTTGAAGTAGAGAAACAGTATGTTATCACAGGTGAACAAAAGGAAAGGAGAGCATGACATTGTACACAAAAATCCCCAAAAGTGCTTTGAAAATAAGCAAAAATCAAATCAAATAATTTGAATACTTTAATGCTGTTTTCTCTCTCTTTTGCAGGAACAGTTAAAATACCATCGGTGTAGTTTGATTTGATGACATGTATTCCAAAATAAATTTGTGAAATCAAATTGTTTTATTTTTTAAGTTCTTTTTCTTGAATTTGATATAATCTCTGATGCATGAACTACCTGTATCGCTCATTCATGGGGTCTTTATAGCAAGCTACAGCTCTGTGTAACAATGTCACTGAATTGTCAGTGCTGCAATGACAAAGTGACAGTGTGGGCACAAGGGCCCCTGCTCAGAAAGAGAACTGTGTGGGGCTTAAGAATTTTGGAAATAATATAATTGCATGTATCGCTCTTTTCTCTATAGCTAATTATTTTTTAAAGATAAAAATCAATCGGAAATGTTTATCCCTTTATGTGTATTTATTAATTTTTAATTGTCCTCTCTCTTCTGTGCCTTCTACCACATAGACGTTAAATTATCAGACATTAAATATAATAATAACAATGGTGATAATTATGTGAAAGATAATATAATGGAGCCAGTTTAAAACGGAGTTGCAGCTGCAATCCCAGAGGAACTGTCTTGCACATCTTACTCCTCAAACCTTTGGAAGGCTAAAACTGGACAAAACAACCTTTGGACTGGTCCTAAAGCAACATAATATCCCAAACACCTACTTGGAAACATAACAAGAAAGCAGACATTATGATTTTGATAAAAGCATAACTCTAGCTGATAACTTAATAGCTAAATCAAAATCCTATTCAATAAATGTTCACTTTTCTTGAATGAAATCAATTCTTAATAAGCTTCTATATGCTCACTCACACATTTAAATGCTATGTTTTGTGGGTGAAAATGCCAATGCTTCCACATTTACATGATACCTGAATAGATATCATCAAAGCAAGTTTACTCGTCATCTATTAAGCACATGACACCATTTAAGAATTTTCCTTGAAGGGAAGTGGGGCGGCGGATTGGGGAAGGGGGGTTGTCACTTCGAGGTGTAAAAAGTATAACTATTGCACTGTGTTGTACAGCTGACACTAATTCTAAAAAATGTATATTTCATAATAAAAAATAATTAAAAGAAAAAAAGATATTATGCAAGTGACTGAATGCTAGAAATAAAAAAAAAAGAATTTTCCTTACTCCTTAATTTATTTATTTATATTGTTTCTCACCTAAATTTGGAAATTATGTTTGAACTAAATATAAATTCAAAAAATATCAAACATTTGAAAAGAAGACTAAAATTTCTAACTTTTCAAATGTAGGGAGGAGAACTTATAAAAACTAAATTCAATTTAGCTCTGCTTAACTTTGTCTGTAAACTGTAAGATAAAAATTACAACAATTAGAAAATGGATTCTTCATTTATAATGTACAAATGCAAAACAACTTTAAAAGACCTTCGTGGAATTAGCTTGAAGCTTTCTCTTTGAAAATTTTATTATTTTCATTTTTTTGGCAAAAACATAAACCACATGTTCTAACTCTCAGAGCAGAGGATGTTAGTAGTTTCCAAACAACAAGAAGAAAAAGATAAGTCTTCTGAACGTTCGACTACTCTTGGTCACAGGTATGAGAACAGGAGCTTTTAATGACAAATTTCTGCAAAGCTGACTTTTTTCTTTTATTTGAAGGGACTCTATTTTCTTCAACTAAAGGGGATAAAACCACACACAGCATTGATCATGGCCTTTCAGTGCTTTAACAAACATTAAGAGTGTGTATTTCCCAAATTCAGTCAGGATAATTCACACTTCCTGAGATAACATCCATAAAGTTAAATGGTACCGATTTTCTGTGATTTGAAGAATGTACCCCTTAAGTCGAAATTAACTTTGTGTCTCCTCTTTATACACATGTCTAATCCTCTGATTTTTTTTAAATGTCTTCATATTTTATTTTTCTCTCTTCTCTCTGATCTTTTTCTAAATGTGGCTGTACGTACTATTTCTCCATTTCTGTTCATCAATAATGTGAGATAATTTCACAATGTATCTTTAAAATATTCTCTGTGCTAGGCACTCTCAGATACTTATACTATTTAATTCTCACAATCACCATTAAAATAATTGATATCAAGCCGTTATTATTATGTGTGAAAAATTATGCTCAGATAAATCTATTGTGAAACCTCACACATTTAATAAAAAGAGATGAATCTGTCAGACAGACCCAAGTGCCGATGTGCTTCCAGTGCAAGTATTTTACTCGTCTCGGTTTCCCCGAGGTTTATCGATCTCTTGGAATGTCTGTATCTCTTTATGTCTTCCCCAATCTCAGTGGTTCTGTTGCTCCCACTTTCTGCACAGGTCTGTTGGTTGTGCTTCCACTGATTTTGTTACTGTCTCTCTCTTTTTTTCCCTTTTGTTCCCCTTCCTAACCTTGCTGGATTTCTACCTGAGCTAGCTTTATAACAAATCCGGTACAGTTTTGGCATTACGAGATTAAGTTTTATACACCGTGTTACCACTTCAAAGCACATAAGAAGCCTTTGGTCCTGCTTTAGTTGTTGCCAGATATATACACTTGGTAAATAGATATGTACAAATGAATGAGGTACAAGTGTTTGGTAATACATCTGTAGTCCTCCCCTCCTGCCTTTCTTTTCTCCCCCTTTTTTTTTCCACCTTTCTTTCTTCTTAAACCCTGCTTTAAGATTTTATTTTGCTTCTTCCCCAAATTTAAATACATCAAGGAAAAAAATTTGCATCTAGATGAGTACACTCACATACACGTATATTGAAGGATAAAAAGATGATTCCTATCTCAGAAAACAAAACAAAAAACTAATCAATATTTTCCCTTTCAAAGTTCTACTTTTGGAAATGGCTTCTACTCAGAGACATACAAGCCTAAATATTTAAAGAGCTTTTATTTTCAGAGTCCTCTTCTAAAAATAAGTGGTGATTCAAAAACCAAAAAGTATCAGCATGCTATGGTATCATTTATCCCTCATTGCTTTCTCCCATCCCAATATTTTATTTTATGGTCTTAGCACATTTGTGTTTATTTATTAAAAAAAATAATAATTGTCACAAAAGAATATAACAAAAGTGTGTTCAATTACAAAGAATGGGAAGATTACTCCATTAAGCTACAAGTGCTGGAAAGTAGAAAATAATTCTTGAAACATGCATTTGAAATATGTCTATACGTTTTCCAAGCTTCTGCTCTTTTTATTTGCATCTCTATGTAAAACATATTGTGCCGCAGACACAAATAGCCCCATTAGACATGCCTGCACAGCTGCTGGGCAAGTTAGGTTTATTAAAACCGTAGGGCAGATATTTAAAATACATGGTGAACTTTCCTAATGTCATGGGAACCAATGAAGTGAAGCAGATATATGCATTGTATCTTTTCTAATTCACACCTCACACAAACATATTCTCATCCAGTCGATGCAATGGATTCTGCAGTTGTCAGATGCAGAGTTGACAGATCTGTATGTATATAAATACACGTAGCAATTAAAATTGCTAGTAAAGTGTAGACAGAAGTCAAGCATAAAGATTCTTATACCAAAGCGTCTCTATATGTTTAGTGCTCTGTAAGAATACTTTGGGGGGGTAAATTCCCAAATTAGAGACATATAGACCCATGCAAAAAAAAAAAAAAAAGGCTGTGAAGTAATATTTTAGTTAGTTATATTGAAAGTAATTCATCTACGTTTTGGCAATTCTTAGAAAATACTGATAACTTAAAGGCAATGAGTTTGTCCATTTCTGTAAGTTATGAGCAGTGATTAAGAATACAGCCTTGGAATCTGAGTCGGGGCCTGCAAACTGTCGCAGGAGGTGAAACGTATGAAGAACCGTATACTCTTACACAGAGTAACGCTCAATAATTATTAGGTAGCACTACATTTCGTATTATCATCTTTACTGTTACCATATTTCATTGTTAGAGATCATTTCCATATATGATGCTTTCTGAAAATATGTATAAGGCTTGTAGTAACGTGGACACTCACCAAAACAGCAGACGCACTGTGTGTCCCATCCATGTGCCTGTTGTGTCTACCATTTCATGGAGTTTGGTATCTTACTTGTTCCCTGTAGTCAAGGACATGGAATCTGGAGCCAAACTGAGTTGGCATCCCAGCAATGACAGTTACCAGCTGTCTGATCTTGGGCAATTCACTTACTCTCTCTGCCTCAGTTTCCTTTGTACAATGCTGATAAAAATACTACCTTCCTCAAGGACATTTGCGAGGATTCGATGACTTAATATAAGTAACAATGGTATTGCACTGCTTCACACTAAACACCAAATAGATGGTAGCAACTTTCTGCCCATGTGCCTCTTTTTTTGTTTGTTTTTTTAAACTCTTATCAAGAAAGGTGACAAAGGCAATAGGCATAAAATGAAAAAACTAATACCGTATTTGCCGGCGTATTAGACGACTGGGCGTATAAGACGACCCCCTAACATTTCCACTCAAAATACAGAGTTTGTTATATACTCGCCGTATAAGACTACCCCCTCTTCCGACCATATACCCAGTATGGTATCGCGATTCGCGATTTTGCGCTATCATACTGGGTGTATGGTCGGCTGTGTGCGATTTTGCGAGTGTGGTAAAATCGCATAACAGCAAAATCGCATAACAGCCGAGCATACACCCAGCAGCGCTGCTGATGCCTGAACGGTATGTGGAATGAAGTGGGCGGGCATCGGGAGGCCACTATGGCACGGGGCAAGCACTATGGGCAGTCTATCTGAAGTGTACCTGGCGTATAAGACGACCCCCCACTTGGAGGCATATTTTTCAGGGCCAAAAAATCGTATTATACGCCGGCAAATACGGTCAATTATATATGTAATAGCTTAGAACTCTCTGCATCTGTCACGCATTGCTTTTCTAGTAACTGTGAGGAAGTAAGCATACCATACAGTGAATTACATCAACGGGGGTGCACGGCATTATTACTAAGTTTCCCTGTGGCACAGAGATATATAAGTGGATTAATAGAGGGAAAATAATTATTTTATGCATAAGTCACTGTGGAAAATATTTTTAGTTCTTTGAAGTGTTTTCTCCTCTCTCTACTAATTATCAAGTAGCTGCCTGATTGCTGATGATTGCTGACTGATGACTGATGGCAAGAGGTTCAGCAGGTGCCAAACAGTTTGGTAAGTGTAACGTTTCTGAGGAAGGGGTCACACATTAGGGCAGACGGAGCTACAGAAGATTCTCTCAAGGGTAGTGATGTGGAGGGTTAATGTAGAATCGGTGCTACAAATTGAAAAGAGTGGGATCTGAAGATTGTCTTCAGTGTAATTGCTAATGATAATAATAGTTCTGCTTCTGATGATGATGTATAAAAAGGATCTTTGTATTTTAAACTTGGAAGAGACAAAAGTAAGTCAAGAAAAACTTAGAGATAAACCTAACTTCTTTAATTTGGTACTAAAAAAAGAAAACCTGTGGGTACATATATTTTAAACACCAACACATACTAAATGATAAGTAAATTGTAATAGTAAAATAAAAATAAAAAATAACTATAATTTACTGTTTATTAAAGCATAATGAAACAGTTGCATAGTTTTATTCAATAAGCGATTATATGTTAAGGTATTTAAATTTTTAATTTCCCACTAAAACTAGAAATTAATACATTCCTTAGCTTTTATGTTATTGTATAACACAAGTAAAAACACATGTGAAACATTTTTATAAATAATGATAAGCTGTGGCTTCTTTATTTAACACTATATTATTTTAATGGAAGTCTGGTTAAGTAAAGTTACAACACACACATAATTGTTCCTGCGAATTTGTTTTCTCTTCACCAGTAATTTACATATTCAGAGTTGAGGCACTCTGAAAGAGAAAAAAATGAAACCCAAAGGGTCAGCCAACAATAGGAAAACAGTCGCATTTAGAGGGTGCCAGTGACAGTCCATGGACGGTAGGTAAGACCAGGCCTGTATGCGTTTCTGAGTGTACTCAGCACACAGGGAAGAATATTAGGATGAAAGTCAAATTTCCAAAGCGAGCTGCTGTATCAAAGCTGAGTCAACATATGTGGCACCAAGCTACTTGTATTATAGCATCCACCTCCTCTAGAACCCAAGTCTAGATCATAGGATTTCGACACACTGTCTGGGTGCATCTACAAAACAAGTAAACAGTGTAGACCTCAACAAGGTGGAAGTAGGGAGGGAAATAGACAAAAGGACCTGATCTTCGTAGCCATGCATCAAGCTATATGCAAAAGGGATATAGAAAGAAAGGACAGACTAGAACACCCCTAAAGACACAGGCTTGACGTTGATTTTCCTACCATGAGGAAGGTAGAAATGCAATGGAAGACCCCATAGGTGTTCATCGTCCAATCCATAGTAAACCTGCCTAGTAACTGTCCAGTTAGACTCTTGATGAAGGATGTCAGCAATCCTTCTCTCTGAATATGTACCTGAGAGAAATACAGGTGGAGCCAGCTGCCGTGGCCCCGCTCTAGTGGCTGAACATGACTTTTTACTATGGCATGAATCTCCTGCCTCTTGGTACCACAGGATACGTAAGGCCAAGCTTATAATTAATGGAAAGATCAGTGGCTAAATCAATTGGGCCTATTGAGTTATTGAGAGAATTATGTAAGCCCCCTACTAATCCCACCTGTCTGCTTATGTTTTTTCCTTCCATAGCTCTCAAGCCCCACGTACTCTCTGCTTGCTTGTTCCTCATTCAATAGTTTTTCATTTATCTTACTCAGAATGCATTCATAGTTTTGTATGAAAAATTTGATAAACAAATATTTCAATTTTACCTCCTAAATTTAACGGATATGTGACCGTTGCCCCTCCAGCATTTTCCAGATGAATTTTTTACTTATTCCTATGCTCTTTCACCATTCTAATAACCGCAAAGCTCAAGGACTATAGATAGAATATATATAGTGCATATGTAATGTATCCGCACTTCATAGAGACTATATATAAAATCTATATTCTTTTTTTTTAAATATATTTAGCTACAATTTTATTTTTAGTCTTCCCCAATTGTCAAGAAAGCCCACGAATATGCACCAGGGTACCCCAAGACAATAGACTGGCACGTGGCACATAGTGGTCCTCAAAATATATTTGTAATATGGCTGAATGAATGAACAAAAACAGGATCATCATGTTATATACACATACACATATTTTTTTTCTCTTGTAAACCCTGAAAAGGAAAAATCAAAGAGAATATGAACCACATCATAACACTTATCTCCATAAATACGCAGAAGTCCCAATAGTATATAAAAGCTCAATTTGTTTCAGCTAACAAAGCTAAGAATACTGGCATCTTTGATATCACTGTGCTTAAAATCTTTAATTTTATGAAAAGCACACCTAGGTCTAATTGCATCCAATTAAGATAAAATCAGAATTCATTGTCGATGTTATTGACTTCATAAATCTAATGCTCAATTACAAAATGACTTGAAACCACTGCCAAGATCTAGACAACTGTTGCTTCTCTTAGAATTCCTTTTGCAAAGACAGCCTACATTATAAATCACTTTGTATGCAATGAAGGTCAGCTAACTACAGTTAATGGAATGTTTTCTTGCTGAATAATTTATGTATATTGCCTTTCTTTCATCACAACACACTTCTGGCTACATAAGGCCTGCAATTTAAGTGTTTCTATATTTCTCAAGACAGATACATAAATGGATGAAAGCTTGACTGAAAAAGAGTGGAGTGAATTCATTCTATACAATGAAAATTTCTATTTTAAATTTATTATTTTATTAACTATGTGAATAATGAACATGCTTCTATTTCAAAATCAGGAAATTTAAGAAAATATTTTTGTATAACACAAAACAGGACAAGGGAATATGCAAGCTATGGATTAGGAGAGCTTTTGGTTTTTGAAATAGGAAAAAAGATGAAGAAGTCTAATAGACTAAGAAAATTTACATTTTGTAAGTTAAAATTACCAAAGGTACAAGGTGTGATAAAAAAATATGGTGAATGTTTAAATGAAAAAAATTATTACAGTAAAAGCCACATTGCTCTCAATCCCCATTAAAATACTCCCTCTCACTTTGAACACACTTATCCCATCATTTTTGCCACTTTTGGAAGCAGTTCTGGGAGTCCTCTTTCATGAGTGTCTTTACTTCATCCTCCATCATGACAATGCTCCATGTCACACATCGCTTCTGGTACGGCAATTTCTGTCAAATAAAAACATTACGGTGTGTCCTCATCCACCTTATTCACTGGATCTGGCACCATGTGACTTCTGGTTCTTCCCCAAAGTCAAAATGATTCAGGACATCGAGGCAGCTGTGACAGCGCAACTAAAGACACTCACGAAAGAGAACTTCCAGAACTGCTTCAGGAATTGGCAAGAACGATGGAATAACTGTGTTTGAAGAAAGGGGCATAATGGCAATGTGTCTTTTACTGTAATAATTTTTTTTAAATTTAAACATTCACCGTAGGTTTTGATCACACCTTATATATGAAGAAAAGCCATCTCTGAAAACCTCATTTACCTAAAACAGATGTCCATCTTGATTTTAACAATGTTGGGTTGGTTGGGCCCGGTGACCATTTCAACCAAAAACCTGTTTCTGAAGCCAGTCGTGTGAGATGACCTGAGCTTAATCCCAGATCGACCACAGACCACTTGTCAGGTCTGGGTCAAGGTTTCTTAAACCTCATTTGTAAAATGCAGGTATTCATCTGTTGGGGTTTCCATGAGGATTAAATAAATTGATACCTATGGCATGCTTAAAATAGTACCTGACTCACAGTAATTATTCTTTAAGTGTTAACTCTTATTTTATTTTTATTGCTGAGAAACTCGCTCTGGGAAATATTTTTCCATGGAATAAACATTAAGTCCTTATAAGCCTGTCTCATGTTATATCTTGATTTATGTCAAAAGCAGCAAGTGATTTAGAGAAATAAATAGCCATTACTCAGCTTACAATTTATTAATTATATCATTGTGTATATAGATGTATATAGTTATACATAATATATAATTATATAGTAATTTATGTAACTATATATAAAGTAAGATGTAACTTATTTTTAATCAATTAATATTAAATAACATTTATAATTATTTTATAATTATGTTATATTATCTTGGACAATCTACTTATTATGCATATCACTCTGTTGAGCTGATATTATAATTTCCATTACCTTTATAGGTTAATTCCAGGCAATCTTATAAAGGAAACAAATGAATGAGAATAGACTAAACTGCAGAGCTAGCCAAGTGGTTCAGTTGGTTAAAAGATAGCTTAAGAGCGGGCGCTCTGAACAACAAGGCCACTGGTTCGATTCCCACACGGGCCAGTGATGCTGCACCCGAGCTGAGCTGCCCGCAACTAAGACTGAACTCGGCACCTTAAGCTGAGCTGCCACCCAGATTGCTCAGTGGATACAGCGTGCGCTCTTAACAACAAGGCTGCTGGTTCAACTCCCATATTGGATGGTGGTTACGCCCACCTGCAACTAAGATGGTAACACAGCACCTTGAGCTCAGAGGCCAGGAGCTGCCATCAGGCAGCCAGATGGCGACTGGTGCCCTCCACAACTAAGATTGAAGGACAACAACTTGGCTGGTCCCCCTCCCCAATTCCCCAACACTGTTCCCCTCTCCCAACTCCCCAATTAAAAAAAAATAATAAAAAAGAAAGAAGGAACAGACTAAACTGTTGTTGCAGGGCAAATGTTCATTGTTACTACTTAAAACAACTTGGAATGTTTATACTCCAGCATATATGCAAATAAAAAAAGCAAAAGAACCCTTCACTTGCAGCGTTTGCACATTTCTATGGTATAATTGTCAATGCCTCCACCAAGAGTAACTTCTAGCTACCATATTGATATCAAAGAGTGTGGCACTGGGGAAAGATGCATATATCTAGCTGGATCTTTTGAGCCAGCACATCACTGCCTCTACCCAGGGTGCAATTCTTATCAGCTATGCTCCGCGTACAAAGTAACATTCTCCAGGAGTCACAAAAGACCTTTCCTTACCACAACACCCACAGAAAACTTCATGATCCCAACACCAACAGTCTGCATATTCCAGGGTAACCAGTTACACAAATGGCTCAGATTTAGGCTTATTATTTAAGAATAATTTTACAGAGTATAGTGGAGTGGGGAGATAGTATTCTGTAGAACTTAAATGCTGAAAAATCTGTTTTAAAATATTCTGTTTAGAACAAAATCACAGAAAAAAATGTGAAGTAATAAGAAATGGAAAGCAACAATTGAGCATCAAACACACACTAGTGTGTATAAGGAGATACATATAAACTGTAGAAAGAGAAAATATTCTGCATTGTGTCAGCATTTCTGAGACTTTGATGTGCACACAAATCACCTGGGTCTCCTGTAAAATGCAATTTTGATTCATCAGGTGTGAGAAGGGGTCTGAGATTGTGTATTTCTAGTAGTTAATAAGGATTCCTTTGGTCTTACAACCACATTTTGAATAGCAAGGTACTAGATTATTTTAGCTAACCTTCAGTTCTTCAATGATAAGAAAATGAAAACTTATTCCACGAAAAAAAGAAATGCAGAGTAAGTGAACAGCACTGAATTGTTTTCAGAAATTGAAAACTCAGTCATTCTCATGGGACGTAAGAAAGGGAAGAAGTCCTTTGTGGATTTATTAGCTTGTTTGATGACATACCTAGGAAGCAACGCCAAATAATTTGGGAAGCTGGAACAAATTCGCTGAGGCTTCAGAAGGATGGAGCCCAGTGTATTCTCTGAACTTCTTTGAAGAAGGCCATCCTTGGCTCATACTGTAACTTACCACAAGGACTGCTAGGGGTAGACAATCTGGGACTTCCAAAAGATTCACCAGGTGAATCTCCCCTCCCTACTCAGCAAAAAAGTAAATGGGTCAGCTTCTTACCCTTCACCTTCTACCCCCAAAAGACTTGGGAACCGTGGACTTCTTTGTAGGTGCCAACGGCATAGTGAGTCTGTCTCTAAGCCACCGTGTTCTCAGCCCACCTGTAGCATCACAGACAAAGGCATCTCTCTATTAGCATTGTCTCTTCCAAAACGTGTGAGGTCTCACACTTCTCACCGGGCTTCAGTAATTAGTATCACATAGTTTGGCATGTGATTCATCCTCAAAGGGAATTTCAAGACGATTGGATTATAAATATGTGAGTTCGGGGTTGTGCTCCAAAGAAGATCTCCTCCATATTTTGCTGGCTTATCTGTTGAGAGTTAGCATATGTGTTTCCTTCTTCCCTTTCTTCTCTGTGTAAACAAATGGCATGTTTGGTGTGTCCCTACTCACCAGTGGCCAACACTACTATTCTGGGCCATAGGAGAACCTATGGCAAAAGGAAAAATCAGTAATCCTGAACCTGTCTTTATTTAACATTTTGATGCTTTGTTTATCATGCATTTTTGCACTGATTTTGATTTTGTTTTAAATTGTCATAAACATTACTAATCTTGATTATTGAGATTTTTGGTGTCCCCTTAAACTATATACCAAAGGAAAGTATTCCACTCGTGTCTATTAGTCAGATGGAAAGACTACATGACTTCCCATTTTGGGTTTTAAAAAGGCCTAAGACTATTGCATAAGATACAGTTTGCAGGAAGGCATAGAGAAAATACAGAGGAATCTCCTACCAGTGAAAAGAAAACCCTTGAGCTGGGGGAGGTCAGCAACTTCGGTCGTTCTAGAGCAGCCTGGTGCAGGACATAACCCCAACAATACATCTAGGAGGCACATCCTAAAAAGAAGTGGATGTTTGCACTTCTGAGGAGATCAGACTTTAGCCATTAGGATTCTCAGGCTTGGAAAAAGATCACTGTGCCCCAAAGATCGCAAAGAAACAACAGAAAGTCAGAGCTAGGCAAAGTCCATGGAAAGAGAACAATACATGTCTCGCTGGTGGGATATTAATACAAACCTAGGATTGTTAAGGGATTACCAGAAATAAACAAGGTTTAATTTTTTTATGATTTCACTGACTCTGTGTATCTATGTGTTTGCTGAAAGAGGGTACTTACAGAATAACAAACAAATGTTTTATTTCTTGTATCTCTTAGACCAAAATCCATACCACGTATATTTAGACACTTAGATCTGATGAATCAGTCTTTTCAAGTAGCATCTAGACACTGGTTGGGGAAAGCCCAACCAGTGGGGAAAGCCCAAAGTAGCCCCTAAAATGTTTACCTCATGGAAGATTATTTCTTTATGGGTATTTTACATATTCTAAGTATTGCTTCTTGATCCAGTCGGCTTCTAAGAATATCACTTCTTCAACCTCACTGAAAGAAAGAGGATTCATTTGCTATGATTATATTAAGGGACCACAATCCCCAGGCCCTGGATGATTGGATCTGGATGGAGATGTACCCCCCCACTGCATTAATTCATAGGCTAAACTGATTACATGAAACTATCTTGAAAATCTGTAATTAGGACGTCCTGACTGAGCCGGCCAGCCAGTTAGAATGTAGACACTAAAATCTAATGGTTCTGTAGAATCAGGGATGAATTCAATGATATCATTATGGAAAATCCTCTGCATATATAATAGGATCAATTGCGGGGGGAAAAAGATAAGTCTTGAGGAATTGAGAAATCTGCCCAGCAGAGAGAAGCACAGTTGAGATACACAGAGCAAAGTAGAGATGAGAAGCCATACCTGAGGAACAGAGAAAACATTTGTATGCTGTGAGGGTATTTATCCACTACTATCAGCTATTAAAAGCTCTCCTGGGAGAGGTGGGGTGAGATGTCATTTTTCCAACACTTTGGTCCCACTGCATGTGTACGTGTAACTTCAGAAGACTCCAGAAGCCAGGGAAAGGAAGAGACCATGAGGTGCAGATAACAGAAACCAGAAATGAGGCCTGTGTGCAGAAGTATTAGGTACTAACAGAGGGACAGAGACGGGGAGAGGGAGGTTAGACTTCTTAGCCATTTCTTCAAAGGTTAAAAAAAAAAAAAAAGAGAAAGTTTTTTAAATCATACTGACTGGGTCTTAGGAAGAAATAGCCAATGAGAGAGAATGTAGCTCAGAGATAGGACCGCTAATAGCTGTGCCTGCTGTGATTGCATGTACTAAGTGAGACACCAGAGAATTATGAAAAGGCTGAACACTGATCCCAGAAAGCTGATGTGCTTGACTTTACATGCATCACACTTATGTGATGCCCTAAAGCACAAACTTATCCTTCAAGTGTCTTCTGAGATACAGTGGATGCTTATACTCTGAACTGGGTCACGGTATAAAAGGAGGCATTATTGCATTCAATGGAAGCCAGGTTGAATTTAAAAGAAAAAATGCTTTGACCACAAATCTAAATTTTCAGAGATGAAAGGCTGAGCCTGCAGATAAAATAAAGTCGGCGACTTGTAAAAAAAAATTCAAGCTAACATGAAAGCCATTCTGTAACAATGCACTTGACAACTAAATCATTTCGTTGAAAAATTTGAAACCAGTTACTGTGCCAACTGCTTTTCAGGTAGGAAGAAATGGTTTAAAGTACCCGGTGGATTCCCCTTAACGTGTGTGCATTCTGAAATTCATGAGAAGATACGACCAAGGCATTGATGACCTTATGTTAGAGAATAAGAATATCTCCTCAAAGTTAAAAATGTTAGGAAACTTTAAAGAGAAAATTTATTGTAACTTTATTAATTTAAAAATAATCTGAATATTTTTACACAACATTCACTCATATATTAATAATGTCCAAGAAAAACAGCTTAAGCCATTTTCTTAAAGTTATGTTTTTAGGTCATACTTTGCATAACAAAAATGTTCATAACAAATTACAATACCTGAGAGGTGGTTGAGTTAAAGGTAAAATATTTAAAAGTAGTAGGCACAATTTTATTATAAATAATTGCCATGTCCTCAAGATCAAAATTCAAACAGCAGTAGAATAAAAGAAGAAATGTATAACTAATCGGTTAGATGTAAGTTTAGCAAAATAAGTCTTAAAATTATTAATTCTTTAACTATTATGTAAATGTTTCAATGTGAGGATTTTTTTTTCTATTTTGATCTTGTAGTTTCATAGAAATATTTTCTCTAAGTAATCAGTACAAAAGCAATACTAAACCCTATCCTCAATCATTCGTTGTTAAATTTGACTTTTTATTCATTCTCAGTAACTGAGTTTATAAATCTGAATTTTTGGTATATTCCCTCTCCATATTCTAGAAAACATTTTTTTAGAAGAACTTATCCTGCCCCTGTCAACTATTGATCTTCATCATCAATGAAACTACCTGCCAAGATAAGCATTTTAGGTAGATCACTGTGGCTAGAATCTGGAGAGTGAAATTGAAAAAGAAATTCTGTGATAAAGAAGACCAATTAGAAGTAATGCAGGAAAAACAAAACAAAAAAAAGTTAAGCCATGAACTAAGAAACAAAAAACAGTCATGATGATAAAAGAACATTTATGAGAGATGCTAAAGTAGTACAGAGTACGTGGTGACCATCTGAGTATGGGAGTGTATCTAGAAGTGCCCAGATTTTTGTGCTTGTTGCCTGACTGGTGCCACTCATTGAGATGGAGACAAGGGCAGAAGAGAAATTAATTATATTGGCTCTATATGTGTGCCATGCTATGGAGGTAGCATGGATGGCACACTGGCCACATTCAATTCATTTGATTTATATATTTGTAGAGTGTATTTTATGTGCAATATTTGCTTTTCAGTATTATCCTTTCCTAATATGGTAGAGCTGTCTATTTCATTAGTCTAATTTCCCTCACAGTGAAGGTCAACTGAAATTATTATAATCATTAAGAATACTGTTCCTAATATATGTAAAATTTAACATGATATTTTCCTGAGTTTGTCCTCACAGAGATTTTGTACATTTAGAATATGTATTGAAAATGGAAATCAAAAGCCCACCAGATTTCACTATGGAAACCATCTCAACATTAGTGGGAAATTTAACTCATCTGTGTAATAGAAGTCACATCCCCAGTCTCAGTCCGGAAGAAAACTGAGGGCCAATATTATTTTAAAAGTTAAACCCAGGTTAGCAGTTTCTAAATTGATCTAGTCATTTTGTCAGAGGGAATGTCGATCAAGATCTCTGGCAAAATATGGAAGTTAAAATCAACAACAAAAAAAAAGAAAAAGAAACTTGATAACCCACTTCTATGAAGCATATAGAATCAGAGTAGTTAAAAGCGGGAAACAGTGTTATCACCTAACAACTCCATGGATTCTATGGTTAAATCACTTCAAATACAAATCTAAGCTAGAAACTGTAATTTGACTAATTTACTTATGTTCTCTAAAGCTCAGCTTTTCCTCCTATAAAATGAGGCAATACTGATTATAAGTGGGCTACAAAGCAATAAAAATATAATTATACATGTCCACTCTCCATATGCCCATTGATAGGAATTCTTTACATCTGATGAGTTCTTTGTCACTTACACATGCAACCGAAATTTCCCACACTGTGATTTGTGATTTTTCTCTCTTAGTAATTACTTAGATAAATAGACGTTTATAATTTTAAGAAAATAGTTTGGTTTTTTTCAGTGTTTTCCTTGTCTATTTCATGGCCATGAAGCGGAAATAAAAAAGAAAAAAAAGGCAGATGGGAGTAATTCTGGGGCACGTGGATGTACTGGATGGAGAAAGAAAAATCAAGAAAAACACCTGGATTTTTGGCATGAGTAAGCTGATCAATGGTATCATCTACTGTGAAGGAGAAAAGTGTAAAAATAGGAGACACAAACCCAAATTTTCCTTTGGATATGTTAGTTTCAAATGATCTTTGTCTGTCTGTTTTGGAGATGACATGGTTGGATGTATGTCTCATGTTCATGAGACTGTTTGTACCATAGATTTAAATTTGGCCTCATGATATTTAAAGAGATGGTACTGGATAAGAATTCCTAAGAAAAATACATAGAGAGAAGAGGGAGCAGGAACAACACTTGGAGTATGTTTGAGTTTAAAATTTTAGATGAAGGAACTGGAAAGAGACTAAGATGTAGTTATCAAGGAAAAAAATCAGGACTGTTTGATGACATAAAATCTAAAACAAGGAAAGTGATGCAAGAAGAATACTGCCGAGATGTCAAATAAGATAAAATCTGAGAAGTGTCATCAGACTGGGCAACACAAAACTTATTTTTTATCTTGACAAAAGCAATTTCAATGGATTGGTTAGAGAGATAAAGATTGGGTGATGAGTGAAGGACTGTAGACAATGAGGTCAGATCCAAATTTCAAAAGAAGGTTCTGTAGTACTAAGGACAATAAAAATTGAGGGGTACTTAGAGGAGAATATGGGATCAAGGAAGCTTTTCAGCTTTACAAAGCAGGGAGGAAAATGTTCTCAGATGCAAGAGATCCCGGGCTCAATGGAAGAGGGGCTTGGATCAGACATGGAAGGACATGTTTGTTCCATTGGAAGAGAAGGAAAGTCATGGCATGACGATACAGGTGTAGGTTGGCTTGTAAGCAGAACAGCAACATCACTGCATTCATATTTTATAAATATCCTTCCAGTTGGCCCTGTGAAGAACAGGTCGAAGTGATTATTTTAATATTAAAAGTGAGATATGGTAAGAGCCTTATCTAGAGAAGAGCAGAGGTGATGGTGAAGAGGACACAAGCTGACAGACATTTAAAAGACAATAGCCTGGAGTTGATTATAGCTTCCAGTCAGAGAAGTTATAGGTAAAAGAAAGAATCTTAAGGGTTCTCAGGGAGAAATGACAACACCTTATTATTTAGCTAAAGAATAACAGAGAGAGGCGGGAGAAGTTTAGAAAAAAAAAATCTTTGATCATATAGATTTTGAGGTGCTTGGGAAAAGTGCAGGTGACTGGTAGATACATGCTTTTCACTTAATTCTGTTATTTTAGACCGAGTCGCAAGCCTACATGCAATATAAGCTGTGTTGTTTTTAGTTCAATAAAAATAATGGTTAGTATTTTTTTTATTATTATTTGATTAGCCTCTAGACATATGACACAATTAAAATGCATTTAACAAATAAATACAGAAATGCTTCTATTAAATGAAACACACATTAAAACACCTAACCTCATGTTTCATATCATGATGGGGTAGTAGTGTCTTCAATACAAGTAATAGTTTCAGTCCCTGCCACACTAGGCTATAGCTGTGAAAATAACTGATTGTGAGAGTACAGGTTATGTATCTAAAACTTTTAAAAAATGTAAATACTATATTTTATCCATTTAATTGATAATAGGACTAAAGCATATCATGGATATATTTAGAATTTCCATTTCCCATCTGGACAGTCAAACATTTATTTTCTATAGATATCACATATACATTGCAATTGTATGCAAATGATAGCCTAGAGAACATTTGTGTAGAAATTGGAATTTTTTTGTTGTTGTTTCAAACATGCTTAAGATGGGAATGAAAGTAATACATTATAATTTCTAATGTGATTCTTTTCATTTTCAGAAAGATGGTATCTTGCCCAAGAAAGATATGTTCCTTTATATGGATATTTCTCTTTCATGAATTTATTTATTTAGTTTCACCAGAGTTTAGGTGAGGAGAAAGCAATGCATCACAAATGGACATATTTTTGAGATTGCTGTGAAACCTTCCAGATAATTTAAACTTAATTATATCTTGTTTCAGCATTTCAGTGGTGTTGGCTTTCACTATTAATTAGGAAACAAAACACAGTCTATGTGAAGATTTTTATACACAGCATCCAGATTTTAAGCCACTCTCTACAATAAATATTAAAAATTACCCTCTTTCCCTTCCTTTCCTCTCACAAATGACAGTGTGTGCAAAGGACCATGACCGTGACTTCACCTTAACATGGCAGGCTCATCAGCTTAGCATGGCAGGCTCTGGACATGGGCAGTGGGTGCAAGGGAGACAGTCAACTAGTTAAAGTGTGACAGTCACTATCACACATTCTGTCTATGCGTCATTGCATCTAATACCCACATCTCTGTGAAGCCGGCATAATTAGTGACTGATTTCCATCCCATTTTAGAGATAATAAAGTGATACTGACAGACCCTGAACTATTTTCCCAAATTCACACAATTTAGTGACTGAGCTGAGATACGAGCCCAGGTCTGTACAACATGTGGACTCAAGTTCTACATACTACATCATCCTAGACGTAAAGCAGTAACACCACAGGCCTATGTACGGAACTGCCAGCTGGGATTGCTTCCGCGGGCCCCTGGAATTCGGGGGACATTTTACCATCTGCTGGTCAAGTTTGTTGGAAAGTCATTCACATGAGTTAATACAAAGTCTAAATGGGGTTTCCTGGGAGAGAACAGATTTCTTACCAAAGTCAATGGCAAAGAAGAACTGAGTCCCATGCACACTGGAATTAAAATCAGGAGCCAAGGTTACATTCTCTGCCTCTCGAGGACCATGCAGTTCATCTCTTCTCCATTTTTTTTCCACATCAACAGCACTCCCTTTCAACTGGCCGTTGTTATGGAATGTACACGTAGCCCAAGAGCTACACATCCTGACAACTACCATGACCTTCCAGATAGATCTTTGTAACAGATAGCCATTAGCCATCTAGAGTAATACGGTAGCCATCCGCCAAATATGACCATTTAAATTCAAATTAATTAAACTTAATGAAACAGAAAAATCAGTGCTGTCTTACTAGTTACTGTTCAATTGTGCAATAGCCATATTTCCAACATTCCAAGTTCTACTAAACACTCCAGTCCCAGTTCTTCTCTTCCCATCAGTGTTGTTTGTAGTTTCTGTCTCCTGGTTCAAATGTTCAATGCATTTCAGACACGCCATGCACATTCCTGATTCCCTGCAGGTGTCTCTCCCTAGTCTAGTCACCTTTGATGAGGAAGAGAAAGATCTTTTGCCTGATTTACAGAGCATGTGGGAAGGGTTGCAAAGTCCAGGGCTCTCTTTTCTCGGTTTTACAGGTACAAAGTCCACGTGAACAGGATTATAAACTATCTAGTGTTATTGATTTTTTTCCCCTACAATGGAACATAGGTCTTGATTCTTTAGTCTGTCCTGTTCCTCTGGTTTCTATAAAATTTGTATTAGGTTGGAAATTGATAATTCACAGATATATAGTTAAGCTGAAGAAAAGAACCACAATATTTTCTCTGATATTGCTTTTACTTCAAAATTAAAGAGTTCAACAATAGAACATATAGAGCTTAAAACTATTTTTTCAAGAAGGAAAACATTTTCAAACTACACTGGTAAATTCATTCTTTTCCCTGTTTTACCTCCCTGTATATTGCTCTCTGAAATCGCTGTTTGAGCAGATGATTAATATTTTTGGCTGGAATACATTACTGCTAATGACACAAGTCAAGTGTATAAACTTCTTTTTTCAAACTATGGCCAAAAATGTCAACTCATTGGCTCAAGAATTAAAGGGAGTTTCCTCCTCCACATACTTCTATGGACTTGGGTACAGTTTGCCTATGAGCTTGTGAACACATTTAGGAACCTCCCAGGGCCATGGAAGTGGATGTACAGCTTACAATTCATTGGCTGCAGAGAAAATCTGCTTCTAATGCTTGGCATGTGGGTTTTTTTGAGAATTTCATTCTAATTGAGAAAAGGGTTTATGAAGAAAAGGGTTTATGAAGACTGTGTGAACAATAAAAAAGTGACACCAGAAAATCAAGCTCTCTATCAGCCTTTTGTTTTGGCAACGCTTATGTGAGGCCTGTGCTTCCACGGGTCTGATCAGTAGGTATACCAGTAGGTATACTGTTAGTTAGCACTGTTATCACTGACTCTGTCAGAGAAGCTTTCATAAATTAATCTAACCTTCAGATGCTTTTAAATATAATAAAGGAGTTTTTTAAATAAACTACTTAACTGATGTTATTACATTGCCGATGATAGAAAAACATAGTATATTAGAATATTATTTATAAGAAAATTGGACTATGTTTCTAGTGTGTGAACCAGAGAAAGGAAATCCAGGGATGTACATATTGTTATTACTCTTTAATATGAAATTCTACCTAATATTGTGTTTTATGTGACTATGACAAGTAGCAGGTCAATTTAACAATTTTAAATGAGGTTAATATTAGGTTTAATTATCTTGTACATTTCTCATCAGATTGAAACTAAATCATCTAATTTTTCTTATCACCAATATTTTCCAATATTATTCAAAACCAAATTAAACATCTAGTAATTACAGATATAAAGTTCCCTTATGCTCACTCCTCAGTTCGTGTTAAAACTCTCATCATCTCTAGCCTAGGCTGCTTCAGCACCTTCCCAGTTAGTGTCCCTGCTCCTCTGTGAGTCTCTCCCTCTCCAAATCATTCTACACACTGTTACCTTGTTAAGGCAGAGATAGAAGACAATTTAAAACATAGGATAGAAGGAATTTCAGATCAATTTCAGCGTAACTTGGAAGTATTATTTTATTTCTATAATATTGGCTTTTCTCACCTGTAAAATAAAAATGATATGCGTTTCTTGGTATTATTGTAATGATTAAATGATGTAATCCATGAGCCAACAGCAGGCATATGGTTGAACCACAATCATCCTAACTTTTTAAGAAATGTGCAATGTCTTCTCACTACAGATGAAAGACCATTCTCCTTCCCTGCATCATGAAAGCTTGTCCACTTTCTAGGCTTTTTAATACCGCAGTTCTGGCCAAACCAGAAGCATCAGCATTTGATGAAGAGGGTTTATCTTTTTTAACTCAGCCTGTACTTCTCTCTAAAGCCATGCTTTTACGTATCCTGCTCCATCCCCTTGAGATAACCCAACTCTTCACTTCCTTTATCTAAATCATACTTTCATCTAACCTACCCACTTTCCTCAACACACTTCTGAATCCCCTCAGTAAAAATCTCCCCTCCCTTCCTCTCTACTCCTAGAGTCCACACCCAACTCAGAAGTGCTACTGTTATTAAATGAGATGCATTACTATATTTGTGGAAATATTATCTGCTTTTTCTTTAAAAACATTAACCCTTAGAAAATAGAAAGCACCTCATCATGAGAGCTTACAGACTTCTCTTTTACAGGGTCTCTCTCTGTCTCTCTCTGTCTCTCTCTCTCTCTCTCTCTCTCTCTCTCTCAGACACATCCATAGGGAAAACAGTCATCCCATGATGAGGATACTTACAGAGATTACTGGACATAATTAGTGAGACAAGAGCCAAACAACAATAACAAGCACAATAAACACAGATTTAGTCATCATTCCTGTCTAGGAGCTCTCACCATTTCAGGTGTTCACTGCCATCATTACCAAAAGGAGAGGTGGGGAAAAGAGAAAGCAGAGACAAAAACTTATAAAAGATTATTTGAAAACTATACAGTAGTTGTTACACTGTTTGCTTCACAATTATATCGATAAAAAAATGCTAAAAGGAAAATCTTTCTCTTAATTAACATTCTCTTAATTTCATTATTATGGAAACTTTTGATATCGGATTATGATATCTTGCATCACACATGATTTATCTTAAACAATTTAGCTGAGAGAGAATAGAAGGCAGGGACTGTGTTAGGCGGTGATGCTAATGTCAAAGAAGAATACAAATAGTTGAACAGAATGATATCATGTATTGTGAGGAGAGAAAAGTGACATTGAAAATTATACACTGTTATTCACATTATGTCATAAACAAATTAATAAATTACATGCAATATACATATATTTTATAATGTTATCAAAAATCTGGAATTTATACATTAAAATCGCCATCAAACCACTCAATGGGTCTTTTCAATGGCAACATAGAAATCACCTTATATTTGATGTTGCCATATGGTCAAGATTGGCATATGCTTGTAATGTTGTGTAATGCTACATGAAGAGCAATATATGTAGCAGAGTAGGAATTCAAAAAATATCAGTTCCCTTCACCCACTTTCTTTCTCCCATCCAGTTTTGGAAATTACCTGTATATTCCATAATATTCATTCATTCATTCATTTCCTCAAAAATATTTATTGAGCACTTTTTATGTGTTAGGCATTATGTTAGAAATACAGTAGTGAAAGAAATATATAAAAAATAGTCCCTATCAGGCCGGCCGAGTGGTGCATTGGTTAAGAGCTGGGACGGCAGAGGGCCCCAGTTTGGATCCCACATATGAGGGCCAGTGACACTGACCTCCACAGCTAAGATGCTGAACAACAGCTCAACCTGGAGCTGGGCTGCTGGGCGATGGCGTAGGCTGCAGCCCCTGCTGCAGTGGGTTGCCATGGGCTACCGTGTGTAGCCAGCAGCCAGCGTGAGCGGCCAGCAGCCGCCTGAGCAGCGTCCAGAAGCCGGCGACTGATCTGCCTCCCCCTGGAAGAGCACAATGATGATGCCAACTTGGGCCAGTGAAGCAACATCCTCCACAACTAGACTGAAGAACAAAACGACAGCAACTTGTCTGTTCCCCTTCCCCTGATTCCCCAGCGCTGTTCCCATCCCCCAATTCCCCAATAAAAATCTTAAAAAAAAAAAAATAGTCCCTGTCATAATGGAGCTCCTACTATCTATGGGAGACTTTAGGATAAAGAGGGTGAATAGACAGATGATAGATAGATAGACAGACAGATAGATAATCACATGGTAATTAGTACAGAGGAAAAGATACAAGTGAATAAAATACTCAGAAAGTAATGGAGGTAGTTTGTATTACTTTAAATATGAAGGTCATAGAAGGCTTCTTGTTAAGGTATCTTTTGCACAAAGGCCTAAATGAATTGGCACAGATGTCTTTTTTTTCTTTACCCACGTTAACTAAGGAAGATGACAACAGTGATTGAAGAACCACTGTCATGGCGTTAAATGAGACACAAGAAGCAGATTTAGATAATAGCATCTGGGTAGAAGAATAGTCTCTGGTCTGAATAAATTTGAGTTCAGAATATGTTTAGCATTGTCAGTAAGTGAAAATGCGAAAGAGATCAAAGCTAGAATAACAGATTTCTGAACCCCCCCCAACCCCCTTAGATGAGCAGTTGAATGATATAACAAAATAAAATTCCTGGGATGACCATGTATACGTGTAACCAGAAAGCAGAGGACTGAAAACACAGCCTTTGGAAATCTGCAATATGTGTGACATTATTAATAGATATGAACCAATCAGATAAGTGGGAAGAGAATGAGGGGAGGTTATGCATACAAGTAAAGTATTTCATCCAAAAGTATCAAAGTATGAGCAAAATGTCAACTCCTTCAAAAGACCTCCAATATGAAAGACATACAACACATCACACATATAATGACCTTGATCATTTGTCATACCAAATGTAAGGTGACTTCCATTTTCCCATTGAGAAGAGTCATTAAAAACTTTGCTGGTCACCTTGAATGTATAGTCCAGGTTTTAATAATATTGAAAGATATATTTAATTTGTTAATTTAATTACATGCATGTTTAATTAAACTACCCCTAATACTGTCACCACTTGACATTTTGTCATAAGGATTAATAAATGACAACCTCCAGCTCAAATATTTTACACAGAGCAATCATATAGGACAAAAAGTGAGCCAAATGGCAGCAAACTTGATTTAGGCATGTTTTAACATGAGAATGTACATGCCTTCAAATGGGGGACAGCAGCAAGAAATAAAGATGGTAGGTGATGCTCAATATCAAGCAACTACAAGAGCCATAGTTTTAGAAAGTATCCCAGTTATCATTAGCTTGTTTGTTTTCTGAGTAGCTTGCACGACAGGAAAATCACAATCCCCTGAAGATACATGTTAAAATGTACATTGATTGGCCTCATCACTTTCAGACTCCCAGCTCACAGGGGTTTCCAAATGTGCATTTTAAACAACCCCAAAGCGATTCTTATGTAGATTAAAATAAGGGATCACAAGAGGTAAATTTAAAACGTTAATCCCAACAGGTCCCAACCAGGGGGAGTGGATGGAGATCTGAGCCTCTCTGATTAAACACTTCAAAAGACTGGAACATGGTACGGACATGCTTAGTAACTCTGCTTAGCACCCATGCTAAAAACATCCACGAGCAGCAAAGCTGGACCTCAAAGGCTGGAGAGCTGAAGCTGAGCATAAAGCACACTGCTCTGGACATAACTGCCTGGCTCAGGGAAGGGGAGGAATTGATCCTTCAAGTGGGGCTACAGCACTTCCTACCTGAAAAAATATAAAAACCGGGGACTAATAGAAATGCAGTGAAATTTCAAGCAGGATGAGATCTGAAAAGAAACATTTGTTTTTGGCAATTAAATAAATTGAAGAACTAAGTAAGACAAATTCGAAACAGTGGTTGAGACAAAATCAAAATAGACCAGAATAAAGAATGGCACTTGTGAAAGAGCAGATAATGAGTATAGATGACCCCTTCAGAAAATGCTGGTAAGGAGACAAGAGAGATAGAGCAGTGAGTAGGGAAATAATCCCATCACCGACACCATGTCAGTACCCCACATCCTACCGACACTCTTCCTTTTCAATAAGGTGAGAAATAATCAACTATTTTGTGTTATTGTATTAACAGAAAAAATTGCGGTGGGTATTCATGGCAAAGGAAGGGGCTAATGCTTGATTTTACCACCTATTTCAGAAAAAAAAAGGCTGAATAAATGAATACTCAGAATATTTAGTATCAATAAATCAGCAGTAGGTGATTCAAGTATTACAACGCTTGTTTTAAAAGCAATTCATGTAAGGCAAGTGAGAAGAAAGGGTTAGAAGCATAGTGAAAGTGTTCTGCAGTGAGAATGAGCTGTCAATATTGTTTCTAATGGCAGCAAGCAAATGTCAACCTTATTTTCTCATCCAAACTGAGGAACACAGCTCTTCCCTATGAATAGAGAGTAAGTCTGAATTTGGTCTAACTAGCCAAACACTCTTCTCATTCCTATATAACAAATACATTATAAAATGATTTTTCATGGAATAGTCTTGTTTATTCTGTTATTAAAATATCATCATTTGCAGTTATTTCAATTTTACCAACATGAAAATTGCTGACCAATAATTAATATTATGCTTTCCCACTCTGCTCTTCCATTTTATCATCAAGAAACGTATCCAGGAAATTTCTCTCAAACAAACAAACAAAAAAAACTACAGAGCTTCTAGCAAATTCAGTCTTCTAAGCAGGGTTTCGTTCGTCACTATCACTCAGCTGTTCAGGACAAAAGTGTTAGTGCTTGATAAATTCTCCAGGATTAGAGTCTCCTTTTTGAAATATCAATACAGGAGTCTTTAAAATGGGTTAAAAACAGACTTGATTGTAGTGGCTGCATTGCGAACAATGGGCCATCTGTTTCATTAAGTCTTTAACAGTACTCAGTCTTTCCTTCCTCTTGGCTAAATCTGGTTTTCTTTTTTTTTCTAGAATTGTTGAGTTTCAGCCAGCCTAATTCACAACCCTCTTCAAGAGTTGTTCTCTTGCTGAATAGCTGAGCATCAGCTGGCTCAGCTACCGAATCAACAACACCAGAATGCTATCGCCTCCCTCCTCCTCTCGGTCTTTTTATTTAGAAGTCTATTTTCTCTAGTAGTGGGAAACAGCTGACATAAATGTGAACAAAAAGGATATTTTTATATGTTATAATGCATTGTAATATAGGAACACCTAATAGAAGTGTATTACATATGCACTTGCAAATGTATATATATAATGAAAGTGGTGTCGCGCTTTTCTTATAATTTCAGTGTCACAGACGTTCAGTGTTAAGCATCCATTAGATACCATCACCAAAACAACACCACTGTGCCAGGTGATGCCAGCGGTCTTCTTGCCAGTCTCTTCATCACCTTTCCTTTTTTTAAAGAGAATCCTGATTTTATTTAGTAAGCCACTTCCATCAACTTAGCCATTTGCTTTAACTTTCACTCCCAAAGAACTGGTCCTGATTAGGTCTCAAAGACTGGCTCTTTGACTGGATTATTTTATTAAGAAAAACTGATGCAGTAGAATTACCCATGTCGATGATGAGAACTATAAATGAGAGCTTACTGTATGGCAGACACAGTGCTAACTCTGGGGAGCACATGCTGGGGGACCTCTATACAGAGTACAGCTGTGATAAATGCCATATGAATAATACTGCAGGCTGTACATAAGGGGAGCAATAAAAGAAGTGAAGTCTGACTGGGAGGATGGGGAGATGGCTTCAGGGAACAGGCTTTCCTATGATGAGTAGGACTTTGCGAGATAGATAAGGAGAAAAGGCACTGTATCAGGGATAAGATAAAGCTCAGTAACAGAACACAGGGCATTAAGGTAACGGCTTATAATCCAGTCAAATGTGTCATAAGGTATAAGGAGTGAGAACACATAAATTATGCCTGAATCTACATCCTAAAGGACTCTGTATGCCAGCAAAAGAAATGTACCTTCATACTGAAGGTTTTAGGCTGGGACTGGGTATGGATGTGACATAATAAGATTTATAATCTGGATAGATTATTTGGTTACTATCAGGAAAGAAAGGCTGAGGCTGTTCATAGACGATAATAGAGGCACAGAACTTGAGTTCCTGTCTACGGGTAGTGCCACTGGAGATACAGCAGATAGAACTGAATTAAAGAACATGTGAGGGTTGATATCAACAAGGTTGGTGAACAAATGAATGTGGCAAATGAGGAGGAGGTTGTGCTTTTGGAATAAAACCTATTTTTAAGTTGAGGCTGTTGACGGGACCATTAGTAGAGAGCGGAAATTCTGTGACTGGAGTAGGTTTGTAAAGTGTAAAAAGTGGGTTACTTTTTGGACAAGTCACATAAAAATTGAGGAATCGTGTTCATTTGGTTCACTATTAGGAGTTAATTGCTAATTTTGTATATTTTCAAATACAATACCGATGCATCTAAAAATGATCTAAACACATAAATCTATATGGCTCCCAAATAAATCATGTTAAGATTCTTTTTAGATGTATAGTCTCTTAAAAGGTATAAAGATCAAGATTCTATTTAATGAAAATAAATTTTTAACAATCTGTTCATTGATTGTATTCATCTATATCTTAGTAATTTTTAATTACAAATCCTCAAAATGTAGGAATTTTGTGTCAAAATTTAAAAGTGATAAAAACAATTATCAATTTGTTATCAATCTCTCTTCTAGAATAAAGTCAAAATGTAAAATAAACTTTTTATTGTAAAATACTGGGTATTGCATTTCATTAGAAGGCATATTATGGAAATATTACAAGTTAAAGCTAAAAACACCTCCAAGAAAATGACACCAAAAGGACAAGAGAAGGATAATATAAAGGAAATGTTAAGAGAATTAATCTAAGAAGTTAAATACACAATTAATAACAATCCAGACAAAAGAATAAATGGAAAGTAAATTACCAAAGTATTTTTAGAATTGAATGAAATAGCTAACTGAAACCTACACAAAAATGAATTAAAACAGGTACACAAAGTACACACTTGATTGATTGAAATTTTAGAATACCAGGGATGAGGAAAGTTGTTAAAAAAGAATAAAACAACAAGTGAATTAGAAATTTAGATATAAATAACATTAGAATTCTTCAACACTGGAAGTTTGAAGACAATGAAACAAAGCCATCAAATTTCAACCAAAAAATTTTGAAACATGACAAACTATGAGTAAAGAGCATAGAAAAAAATTGATTTTCAAAGTGATAGGAGAGTTTTGAAACTATTATCTACCCTATACCTCATCTAAAAAAGTAACTAGAACATATGTTTCCCAAGGGTGATAAATTTGAAAAAAATTCAAAGGCCTGGAATCCAGCACTTAGGCAAATGGCAAAGAGAAGTCCAGTGTGGAGCTAAGAGAATTCTCGGCATCACAGCTCTGTAGCTGTCTTTTAAGTGTAAGAAGTTATGTGATTGATAGATCTGAAAACACATGGCTTTTTTAAAAGCAATTATCATCTAAAGGAAAAAAAGAAAGGGAATGCAACTGTGGTAAACACAACACTTACACAGTTTATCATGATTCAGGAACACTGATTTAACAAAAAAATGTAACATTAATTTAAAAGGATGGAGGAACGAAACGAGAATAGTAATTAAAGGTGATAATTCTTTACCTTCTGTAAAGTGAGATAATATCTGAAGTCAATACTTCAAAAAGTACCAGAGAAATATGTAATTTTCATATATGGAAATAAACAAAATTTTAAAAAAGGTGAAACATTTGTCAGGAGTCAGACAGAGAATGGGATAAACGAGGCAACAAAGTTCTAATATTTTATTATAGCCTTGTAGCACTAGTTGACTTTTCAAACTATGTTCATTTATAACTGTAGTACGAATAAAAATAGTTAAAACAAAGTATTAAACAGAATAATAGGATGAGTGGGAGTACAATTTTTCAAGGGTTGATGGTTTTGACAGTTCCCCACATATGGGTGCACATAAAGCAGTTACCCGTACAGCATGCCTATTGTTGGAGCTGAGACAGGCACCCAACTTTCCTCTGGGTAGAATATTTAAAGAACAAAGAGATATTCAAGCTTCCATAATTATATTTAATAACGTATATTGTTTTTAGTATAAAATGATGTCCCTCAATGTCTTGAACTTTTCCAAGGTATTTGACATAGTCATCTGAACACACACACACACACACACACACACCAAACAGTCTACTTCTACAGCTTATATTTGCTTGGCCTTTCCATTTCTAATGACAGTGCACCTCTAAACTAAAAAGATAATGTTATTTGCACTGTATTAGTTATTATATCTCAGAACGAGAGCATTATTCACCTGTTTGATTTCAGATCTTTTCTCCTTTATTTGGTGTAATCACATTGATCCAGCATGCATACACATACTAATGCACATATATACACAGTCAGACTCCAACTAAATAGACTTAGGTGCTATCATTTCTTTAACAAAATTGCCTTTTGAAAGACTACAACCACTTATATCAATACATGAAAAAGAACAAAGTGAGGTGACCCTATTTAAAACCAACTGGACCTGAACCTGTCCTGGCAATGGGCTAGAGAAGGATTCACACATGTAGGTTTATAGCTGTGGACTCAAACTTCTCTCCAGTGCAGAGGGATCTAGAAGTGTGCAGGGGTTTCCTTACCTCAGAAAGGGTAAAGTCTAAAGCCTGCCAATGGCCAAACATCAAATACCATGTCAGAATCAATATGAAATCTTCACTTACAAAAGTCAAATATTAGTTCATCTTTTTGGTGATCTCCAAGGACTGTACCTTTCACTTAACTGCTACTGTTAAATCCCAAGCTGACAGATGCGTCAGCGTAGCCCACTTGTCTAAATACAGCTATAGGTGTAAACAGTGTCAATAAATTAAGAACGCACTAAGAATTTTGGGACACCTTTCCTATCAATATCCACTTTTATTTACCTTAATATTTATGATTTTCATCACTTTCTTTCATCTAGAACTGGATCCACCAAAACTGGAACAAACTGAGCTAGAAAAAAAAATCCTATGTATAAAATAAACATTTGTGAGTCCATACTGATATAAATACATAATTGAACAAATAAATACATAGGGGGTAGAGATACATTTCCTGTTCCAAATTCTGAATAATTGATGTAGATACTCTAACCTAAAGGAAAAAGCTTTTCTTCTCTGTTTCTCCCCAACAAATCTGCTCAAACCCTGATCTTATATTTTGGTGCAGTACATACATATTAGTTTCAGGTATTTTATTCATTTTGCTGAAAATGTTTTTTTTTTAACTGTCAAATAAAGAAGTTATTTACATTACTGAATCCAAATCGAAAAACTGATTAAACAAAGCAAAACAAAATGAAACCTTTAGATCATACATACTTAATACTGTAGATTTCATTTCAATACAAATATTTAAATTTTGTTTTAATATGCACATATGTAAGTGAACTCTATATATCTAAAATACTTAAGCATATATAAACATATATTAAAGCTATTATAATTTTATAATATTTACATATTATAATATACATTTATAGTTCTATTATATTAATAACATAATTCATATGTGTATGCATGTATGTATACTCTCAGAGGTAGCCTGTAACATTTAAAAGTTATGATGGCATCTGAAGCTCTGTGAACCTCACCAAGTATTCCCATGACTGATCGTATTTCCTTTCTAAGAGTTCATTTATGGGGCAAATATCCAGACTCTCAAACTAAGGCAAACAGTCCTACAAAGTGTATGGGAATTCAAGGCAGTTTTACTGCTAAAAAATGACAGAGAAGCATTCCACCAAAGCCCCAAGTGGAAAAGAACGCCAACAACAATTAGGTGGAAGCAGCTTTCCCGGCCCCTCTGCTCTCACGCCAGTTCGTGGAGCAGTATTTCATCAAAAGGATTTGGGAAAAGATTCCAAACCATCACATTCACCTTAACCTGGACAGCCCGTGTGACAACCCACAGACCTCTAAGATAAAACTACAGGTAAGATTTTAAAAGGGGGACTGGGGACGTAGGATGCAGCAGGAAAGCAAGAATCACCGTCTCTTTCCTCTGAACTTTACAATTGCGGTTAGCTCAGCTGAACACAGGAGACCCATCCTATTGTTAGTAGTGCAGGAGACAGTGGGAAATGTAACTTATAGCTTTAAAGGTTAGTCTGTGCTCCACAAAGACATAGAAAGGTAGCATGGAGTCTGGCATTATTTATCATCTATAGATGCAGTCACTACATAATGTCACTGACTTCTGTATCAGTGAGAACTATGAAAACATGTTCAGTGGGCCATTCCACTTGATACAGCACAGCCACCCTGGGACTCAGCAAAAAAAGATGAATCCAACTGTCGTCTTCTCTCATAAATCATCCACTCTCCTAAAGAGCCTCTTCAGGACCTGAAGTGCTTGGAATTACGACTTCTATGCATATTTTTAAAGAAAAAAATATGTAAATAAAAGTATCTAATTGGATACCTTTACCATAAATGGTCCCTATCATATATACTTATATTCTTTCAATGATTTCCAAACAAGTGTGTTTTAAACATAAATCAAATTTCTGGTTGAATAACATACAGCCAATTCAACTTATTACCATATTATTTTTTAGAACAAACAAAAAATGAGCATGTACTATGTGCCCTGCCCTTTGCAATGTGCTTTGGAAGGAACAAGCAGAAAAAAAAATTAAAAATGACACTACTTTAGGGATCTTACCCTCTTGTGGGAATGATAATCAATGTAGAGAAATCACTCTGATATATATCAGGACTTAAAACGTTTTGAAACTTTTAAAAATGAAATAATAACTCAAAAGTAGAAGGAGAGAAACTAACCCAGAGTAATGAGTAAGATCAGGAAGTGCTCATGGAAGGGTTGACATGACAGCTGGGCCTTGAAGTTTGAATAAAATTTCACAGGCGGAGAAAGGTGAGAAGGATATTTTAGGCAAAGAGACAAAATCAGTGAGGACATGATCTGAAGTGAAATGTAGAGAGATTCAGGAGATGTTAAGCACTATGATTTTTCTTGGTCACAGACTTCAACACTTGGGGTGCAAGCAAGTTGGGAATCAGATGGGCCCCTAAAGGAGAGACCAGTAGGCAGTACCAGACCCAACTCTCTTCTCCCTCACCTGCCTCCAGCACAGATGAAAAAGCTACTCATCTCTCTTAGAGTCTCACTGCCAGTCATGTATGGTCATGAAACACTGTTCTACTAAGAAAGTGTGCTAGTGCTATCCTTCCTCTCTTTATGCCTCCAAACTCTGTTTCTTTGCAAACAGGGGTTTCACTGTAAAATGTATCACATGTGCAAATGAGTGTTTGTATGACCTATACACAAGCTAAAGAGGAAGACTAACTAAATTCCAGGTAGCTACCAGCCAATTTAAGAACACCAAATTCCTTTATTTTATTTTTTACATTGGTCTTTCTTCTCAAATATCCAGTGATGTCTCATATTTAAGGGTGATGCACTAGAGAGTTCTCATTATGCACAGCAAGTTTAATTTTTAATTACTGGGCAGATATCTAGCAATTTCATCAGTAGACCATAAAAGTTTAATATTTCTGGGTCTATTATCTTGGACCACTCATTTTCTCCTAAAAATGTTCCTCTAATTTCCTATTGGAGCTGCAATGGCATCTTCCAGTCATGAGTAAAAGACCAAAAAAAAAAAGAGA